>NW_027328870.1:0-201078 GCF_048564905.1 Vicugna pacos
GCAAGTGACCAGGGTTTAATAGATGTAGGTTAATAGATGTAACATGGATTTAGTTTACACAACGTAAGGTAAAAAACAAAAAAACAATCAAAAACAAGAGAAGAATACCTGAGTTAATATTTTTCAAATGGAAACTTACAGATGAGTAACAGGCAAGTGATAAAATTGCCCAACATTGCTAATTATTAGATAATTGCAAATCAAAACCACAATGAGTTATCACTTAAAACTGGTCAAATGGCTATTATCAAAAAGTCTACAAATAGAAAATGTTGGAAACGATGTGGAGGTAACAAATCTCTTGTATTCTCTTGGTAGGAATGTAAATTGTTGGAACTTGTATGGAAAACAGTATTCAGATTTGTTTAAAAACTAAAAAGTTAACTATCATAAGACCCAGTAATAACTCTCCTAAAAGAAATCTGGGGAAAAAACCTAAATTGAGAAGAAACAATGTTTACAACAGCACTGTTTATAATATGCAAATCAGGGAAGCAATCCAAGTGTCCAGAGTAGACTATGGACTTAAGAATATATGATGTTTCTATAAATATACAATGGAATATTACTCAGCCATGAAAAAGTATAACACATTGCTATTTCAGCATCATGAATGGACCTATTAAATATTGTGCTTAGTAAAGTAACTTAGACAAAGACAAAAGTATATAATATAATTTATATGTGGAATCTAAATTATAACAAATATCTATGTACATCTATCTATAGCTATCTATTGATAGGTGACAGGTAAATAGATAGATAGGAGGATAATACTTGATAGATTGCTACATAGATAGATAGATAGATAGATAGATAGATAGATAGATAGATAGATAGATAGATATTGACATGATGGAGTTGTAAAGAGTTTAGATAGACAAAACTTAAGAGACTCAAATATATGGGAAAAAGTTTATGTTTACCAAAGAGAAGGGAAAGAGATTTTTAATGGTAGAACATTGACAGATAGAAAATAGTATACATAAAGGAGATTAGCAACATTGATAGTCTGTATAGATCATGGAATTATACACAATAGCTTAAAATAATTGTGTGTTACAATCATTGTAATAATTCATAATGCATTATAATCTACAAAGTGGTTATAATTAACTATGCTGTACATCTGAAACTACACAATATAGTAAATCTACTCTACTTCAAATAAAAAGAAAACATCTCAGGTATAATTTAGTCCTTTTTCTGCTGATAGCAGCTTCCTTTAATATTGTTTTATTTTTATTTTTACCTTTGATGGTTACTGACTCAAATTATTTCTTTTACTGTTGTAAACACTTTACCAGTTTGAGGTATCTATATTTATTGTCCCTGATTTCCTATTTTTCCCCCTTTAAACCAAATAGTATAGTAGCATTTAAAAGCACACCCAAAGAAACTGTTGAAACTTTCTCGGGGTATCTCCTTAGATTTTTGGACAATGTTTTGCATATATTTGCCATTTTATATTTCTTTGAAGATTTCTATTCTACACCTCTTATTAGGTGTATCGGTTTTGTTTTTTTATCACATTCAGGTTATGTTTGTCTGGTAAATTCTTTATTTTCACTTTATAAATAAGTGATAACTGTTTAATTATTATTGGGTGAGTTAGTTCTTATTTCAGTTGTTTGAAAATGTAATTTTATTTACCCTTGGCCTATGTTTTCTGCTCAGAAATCTTCTCATAGCTTAATGGGGGATACTTTGTAGATTTTCATAACTTTTTTTGGCTGCCTTTACAATATTTTCTCTGTCATTGACTTGCCATTTTGCATATGATTTATCTTGAAGGAGGTCCCTTTGTCTTAATGTTATTCATGTTTTGTTGTCTCACGGACTTGAATATCAGTTCCTTACACAGGTTCAGGAAGTTATCAACTATTACTTCTTTATATACACCATCAGCTGCCTTCTAATTTTCTTCTCCCTCCAGGATTCCACTCTAATGTGCACTTCCTGAGGAAGTCTGATGGCTACTTTTGAATATCCTCACTTTTTAATATCTTGTATCTCTGCACTCTCATATCATTTCTAGTTTTGTATTGGTGAGATTGCTAATCTCTCTTCCACAAAGACAGTCTACTTCCAATGCTTTCTGTTGCATTCTTCACTTCATTTATTAAGTTCTCCTGGCCCTCAAACAATGTTTGGCTATTTTATAGTTTCATTCTCTTTGGTAATGTATTTCTTATCATCATTTAATTTATTCTTGAGCTCACTAAACTACATTCTTAGTATTGTTTTTTGTATTGAGTTTCTGAATGACACCTATTTGGATTCTCTCTTAGTTATATGGCAATATACCATGACTTAAGTCTGTTTGCTGCATGGTTCACATTGTGTGTGTGTGTCTGTGCGCAGGTGCATGTGCATGTGTGTCTGTGTCTGTGTGGGTGTATGTGTCTGTGTATCTGTGTGTGTGCGTGCCCTATAATGTAACTGTGTTTGGTCATGGTCTTGTAAATGATTTCTCTGATGACACTTAATAACAGATTGGGAGTTGGAGTCCTTGATTTTGTTTTCTGGTAGTTTGCAATATTGCACAATTTTTGGTTTTACTTTTCTGAGCTACCTCTGATAATATTTCAAAATGGCACTTTCCAGTCGCTACTGTCTGGATAACAGATGTGCTTTCACTGTCACTTCTTAGACTTCTCTGGTAATTAATGCCACTGTTGTCACTGGGACAGCGACAAAATATCTCAAGGGATATGATATCCCTTGAGACTCAGTGTACACATTGGGGAAATGTGTAAAGACAGGTGGGTATTTGGAATCAGGCAAGGGCCTTTGTAATGTCCAGTGTTGCAAGGTATCTTGTCTCCACCACTGTGAAAGGGGAGTAGGGACATTGTCATGAATGTCTGAGTGTCTGAAGGATGGAATTTCTGTCTCTATTGTTGCTCACTCCTAGTTAAATGTGACCATGAGTATTAGTGCAGTGGGGGCTGAAGCTGTGTGAACCACTGAGACCCTGTTTCTACTGGGTTCTCTGAACTTGTGGACTCAGATATCCTATTCAGGGGGCCTTGGTTGCAGACACCAAATCTGCTCTTCCCTCACTTCTGCCACCTTTGCGTGTTTTAATCCACCAAACTTCACCTGTTCACTTGAGTTCTGAAGTATTGTTTTGTGTTGTAGTTATTTTTGTTGAGATGTGAACGTTTTACTGACTGTAGATATAAGGGGAGAGACAAAAATAGTTTAAACTTATGTCACTTTTAAAAGTATATACTTTTTCAATTAAAAGCTTAAATTCTACATAGGACATTGTAAAAACTGTAAAGAAAGTGAACAAACCATCTCCCCTAAAATCATAGTACTACAAAATATTTTGATTTTCCTGGGTTCTGTTCTTCAAAGTTTTTCCCACCTACATGCATATTTTACTATAATATATACTTATAATCTCTTTAAAATCAATTAAATTATTAAAATATTTCTCTGCACTGTAAATATAGTGCTGTTGTTTCACTAATTTATTACTAGTAGCTTTCACATTTCTGCCTTCTCCATCCTTCTTCCCTGTCCACACAGGAAAACACTACTTGGTACAGTACACATATATATATGTGATTCTGTTCCTGTTTTTTTATGATTCTCTTATATCTTTATTTTCCTCATTTAAGTGACAACATAGAGTGTTTTCCTCTGTATGATTTATTTTCTTGTGTGCAGCACTCTCTGGGTCCAGTCACATTGTTCCAAATAGCAGAAGTTTATTTTTTAATATGACAATGACTAAGTCTTTATTCTTTTATCTATATCTCACATCTACTTCAGCCAAACATCTGCTGATGGGCAGTTGAATTGTGCATCTATCCTTGGGTATTATAAATGTTAATGTTTAAAACATTGGGGGTAATATATCCTTTAATGTGAATGTTTTCATTTTTTTGAGATTTATAACAATAACTGGAATTGCTGTAACATATACTGCTTGTATTTCTAGTTTTCTGAGCACTGACCACACTATTATAATAGTGGATGCATCAATTTATATTTCCACAAACAGTGTACCTGGGTTCCCTTTTATCGACATTCTTATTAATTTTTGTCATTTGTAGACTTTTTTTAATAGACATTTTGGTTGCTGTGAGTTTATATTTCATTCTGGTTTTGATTTATGATTTCCTAATGAATAGCAAAGTTATGTTTCTTCTTACGTGCAAGAAAATCATTCACATGTCTGTTTTTGAAAAGTTTCAATGAAGATCTTTCTACTGTTTTTAAGTTTGGGTCTTTGTTTTTTAACTATTGAGTCTAATATGCTATATATATATTATGTAGATTAATATCTTGTTGGTTTCATTGTCTGAAACTCTTCCTTCTATCTGTGTGTTGTCATAATTCTTGCTGAACATTTCCTTTGCTATGCAAAAGATTTTACACTTCACACTTATACAAGAAGTGGAATCCCTGTATCACATAATACATCTATTATTTCCTCAGTAATATTAAAAACTGTTATTGTTTGTTTTCCTTATTTTTTTCACTAAGGAGATAGATCAAAAGTAAATATTCATATGATTTATCTCAAAGGCGGTTCTGCTCCTGTTGGTCAGAAATTGTATAGTTTCAGGTTTTACATGTAGGAAATTAATCCATTTTTATCTTATTATGTATAATATGGAAGGAAGTGCTCTTACATCTTCCTTTTACTTGTACTGTCCAGTGTTCACAGAACTACTTGTTGAAGAGACTGCCTTTTTCCATTGTATACTCTTGCCTCCTTCATTGTAGACTAACTGACCATATGAGTGTGGGTTTATTTTAGGACTTTTTATTTTGTTCCATTAATCTATGTGAATCTTTTAGTGATATATTTTGATGTTTTGGTTACTCTAACTTTGAAGTATATTCTTAAGTCAGGGAGGATAATACCCACAGCTGTGTTCATTTACTGAAGATAATTTTAGAAAATTTGGGTCTTTCACAATTTTGTATAAATTTTATTATATTTCTCCTTGTTTTGTGAAGAAACACATTGATTCTGTGAGAATAGAAATTTTCTAAAAGGAAAAACCTGAGAAAAATTTTAAAGTGTGGTGGATAAATCATAGAATATTAAACAACCAATGGATTGATGCATAAATCAAAGTAAAAATACATAAAGAATTATGATAAGAAAAACAAAGTCCATGGGGGTATAGCAAAAGCAGTATTAATAGGGATGCTTATAGCAAAATAATCCCACTTATAAAAATAAGAAACATCTCTCTTTTATAACATAATCTTACATACAAAAGAAGAAGAAAAATAATAAACAAACTTGATAGTATGTGGAAAGACAACTGAAAGGTCAGAACATAAATAAATAAAATAAAGATTAATAATAGAAACATCTAGTCAAACTACATAATGGCTTTTGAAAGATAAATATAACTGATAAACTTTAACGAGACTCATGAGCAAAAAAGTGAGTACAGATAAAAAAGCTCCAAAATAAATGAGAAGTTACAGCTTATAAAAAATAACACAAATCATCATAAAATTATACAACAAATTATATGCCATTAAAAATGTCCCTAGAAGAAGTGGACAATTACTTAGAAAGACCTAATCTCCAGGATGGAATGAGTAATAGAAAATGTTAACAGATTATCACTAATGGAATTGAATAAGTAATTAAATAAAATCTCCCAAGATACAAAATTCCAGGCCTAGACAGCCTCACAGGTGAATTCTGCCAAACATTTAGAGAAGAGCTATCACCTATTCTTCTCAGAGAATTCCAATAATTTGCAGAGGAAGGAAGGCTTCCTACCCCACATTTCTATATCACACTACTACTAAAACAGGAACAAATATCTCATAAAATTACAGATTAAATACTACTGATAAGCATAGATGCAAAAATCATCAATAAATTGTTAGCAAAGAAAACAAAATATTAAAAGGATTATACAGTATGATTAAGTCCCTTTTATGCAAGGGATGCAAAATTGATTCAATACCCAGAAATTAATCAATATGATACACCAAACTAACAAACTGAAAAATAAAAATTATATGGTCACCTCAAAAGTGTCATAAAATGTTTTGACAAATTCATTATCTATTTATGATTAAATTTCTCCTCAAATTGGGCATGAGGAAACATACCTCAACACAGTTAAGTCATATATGACAAGAACTCAGCTAACATGACACTCACTGATTAAAAGCTGAAAGCATCTCCTGTAAGAGAAGGAAGAAGAAAAATAATGCTCACTCTTACCACTGTTATTCAATATAGTATTGGAAATTCTAGCCATAGGTATCCATAATACAAGTAAATAAAATATAGCTATTTCAAAAAAAGGAGTAAAATTATCTGTTTGCAGATGAAATACGTTAAACAGAAATCATAAAGAAGACGCCATAAGACTACAAGGGCTTATGAATGCGTCTGGTAAAATTTCAGAATATAAAATTAACATACAGAAATCTTGCATTTCTACACACTAACAACAAACTAACAGATAGAGGAAGTGAGGTAACTGTCTCACTTACAGTTGCATTAAAAAAAATCAAGAAATGTATCCATCCAAGGAGTTAAATATCCGGTAATAAGAAAACTATAAATATTTGTAACAGAAATTGAAGATAATGCAAATAGATGAATGGATATACTGTGTTCATATATTAGGAAAAAATATTGTTTAAATGACAGTACTAGCCAAGAAAATACACAAATTAAATTCAGTGCCTATCAAAATACAAAGTGCATTTTCAGACACTTACAAAAAATAATTCTTAAATTTTCATGTAAACACAAAAGAGTTGAAATCACTAAAAAAGAAAAGAAAAGAAAAGAAAACAAACAAACTAAAAACACAAACAAGTTTGACAAAAACAAATAGAAAGTATCACTGTGCCTGATTTTAAACTCTAATACAAAGCTACAGTAATGAATATGGTAGTGGCACAGAACAAACAGAATAATGGAACACAACATAATGCCTAAAAATGAAATCAGACAGTTATGCTCCTTTAGCCCATTACAAATAAATTAATATACAGTGGTGGAAAGGTAATCAACAGGCACATGAAATTGGTCAACATCACTAATCATCAGAAAAATGCAAGTCCAAAACACAATTAGATTTTATGTCAGTCCTGTCAGAATGAATATGATCAAAACTATTACAAATATAAATGTTGGTGAGGATGTAAGAAAAAGAACCCTGATGCGCTGATTGAATGAATGTAAATTTGTGCTGCCACTGTGGAAAACAGTATGGAGTATTATATAAAATTAAAAATGAAATATGATCCAACATTTCTATATCTGGATACTTATTCCAATAAAATAAAAACACTAAGCAGAAAAGATAAATTCAACCATATACTCACTGCGGCATTATTTACAATAGCCAGGATATAGAAGCAAATTAATTGCTCATCAATATATGATGGACAAAGAAAATGTCTGTTTATAGTATATATATCTAACCATCTATTAACTGAAGATTTATCTATATTTGAATATATATATGCATACACACTATATATATATTATGCACACTATATATATATATGTATGCACACACACACATAAAATTTCAATGGGTTATTACTCAGCTCTAAAAAGTATAAGTTCTTGTCATTTGCAAAAAATGGGTAGACCAAGAGGGTAATATGCTAAGTGAAATTAGTCACACAGATAATGACAAATGCTATATTATTTTTCTCATATTCTGATTTTAAAACAAATTAACATAACAAAACAGAAAAGGAGTAATAGATATAGAAAGATACAGGTTGTTTACAAGAAGGAGGGAAATGTAGTGAAGAAAAAGAAATAGTTCAGAAAAATTAAGAGAGAATATTTTCCAGTTGCAATTTAAATGAGTCAGGAACAAAAAATGTACTGTATGGGGAATAGTCAATAACTATGAAATATCTTTAAATAGCAACATATCATAAATAAATTTATTCTTGTTATCAGTATGAAATGTATTAAAATTTGCAAACATTATGTAATGTAAGAGAAACTAACACAGTGTTATACATTAAAGTACACTTCAAAAACAAACAAATATACTTATAGAAAAAAACAGATTTGTAGTTAACAGAGGCAGGGGTTGGGAAAGAAGAATTAGATTAATACACTCCAAAGATACAAACTTCCAGCCGTTAAAAAACGTGTTCTAGGGATGCTACATTTTAACATGATAAATACAATTAATACTGCTTTTTGTTATATATGAATGTTGTTAAGAGGGTAGACGCTAAGATTTCTCAACACAACTAAAAACAAATTGTATTTCTTTAATATTATATCTAAATGAGATAATGAATTCTCCATAAAATTGCTATATTTACTTCATGATACATGTGACTCAAATATCTACCCTTTGCACCTAAACTTACACAATGTCTTATGTCAATTATCTCTCAATAAAAGCAGAAGGAAAAATGGAAAGACAATGATCATTGTTTCCCATGTCATTTCTCATTACTGTTTTTGAAGCAAGTAATCGTGAGTCATGATAGAGTTATCCTAGATAAAGATGCAAATATATAAGTGATTCTAATAAATTATACATAAAGATACTAATATAACTAGTGTTTTACCATGCCTTAAACTTTCTTCATGATAACAGACCACTGATTTTGTAGGCATCAAAATTTCACTCTGTGAATTCATCTGAGATTAGGGAATGGATAAAAAATGTAACCATGGCTGCTTTTCTTTGAGTGTTAATATTCGCTGTCTCAGACAAAAGGTCTCATCTCCCCAACAGCATCAGTAAGTAAGGAACATGCTAGGTTGCAAAAAATCTCAGCATGGTAAAACCTCAGAACTCCTACAGTTCTTAACTGTTTTGCAATTGGAATGCAATAATGACAAAGACTTGATTTTGGAAAACAATATGGTGTTTTCCCATGGTTGCATTAAGGGATGTGAGGATAATCCCTGAGATCCACAGGAATTATCCTCGCTCAAGTGCTGGCAAAGAACTATAAAGTTTCTGCATTATTAGGACTGAGGACTGCTTTCAAAATAATGACTATGCTCACTGTATTCCAGGTAGTCCAACGAAATAAAGGTTATTGCTATTTGTAGTTGAACGGGAATACATCAGCAGTTCAGTCTCTATAAATTAGTCAATGGGTGTTCAAAGCCAAAATATGATGTGTCAACAATGAGAATTAAAAGAGAAAAAAACTTGGACATAAGCTTAAATTAAAAAGGAGACACAATCCTGTGCTGGGCTCTGGGGATTGGAGACTGTATATGCCTCAGTCCAATTCAAGGGTTCAGTGGCTTGTCCCTAGCATCAGCTCGGGATTCAATGAAAAGATAACAATTAGCATACTGGGAGAAATATAATATTCCTCTCCCTGATCGGAAGAAAATCTGGTGGCTCAATGAAACTCTTAATTCACAGAGATTCTGCCAGATGCAGAATAATAATTCACTGATGACTCAACTAAGACAAACTTCGTTACTGCTTAAAAATGCATCTTCACACACACACACACAGTGGAAGACAGATTTGTTGTATTTAGTGGGAAGAATTCAGTGGACAAAGCTCAGAGAATAGTTTTCAAAGCACCAGGCAACTTTTGTTCATTTGCCAATATTCTAGTTTTCCCAGGTAGAAAACTAGAGATGGAGAAACAAACGATATAATTCTTTAGGATTTCTAATTTTGAAATTAAAGTGTAGCTTTTGACTTATCACTATAGAATCTTGTTATGATGATTATGGTAAGACCCACTGTCTGATAAGGGAGCTGGAAACTAGCTGCTGAACCAGCCCTTCTGAACCCCAGACTGATAATGTAAGCTACAACATAGCCACCATCAGATTTCAGCTGACAAACTTGAAAGGTTGATGTTTCTGTTATAGGAACAATCACTTCTGTCCAGGCATAGATCTTCTGTTGCAAGTGGGCTCTTTCCTTCTCTTGGTAAAAGTCATATTGGTGGGAAGTTGCTAGAGCTTACCCTGGCCCGTTTGCCCATTCTCCAGATTATCAAAGGCTTTCTTCACAAATGGTGACACATTTTCTGGACTCAATTTTGCCTTTCCAGTCTTATCAGATGACACTGGCTGCATCATTGTGAGCAGAAGCCTTAGGCTCCCTGAACTTGCCTACAATTTTTCCAGAATTTCAGCTCATTTCACATTCTGAAATTGCTTCACCATTTATTTTAAATTAATGGGAAAGAGTCAAAGTCTTCCATTAATATTATATATTTCCTAATATCTGCAGAAATTTGGTATTCTTGCAGTTAGACAAATATTTAATTCTACCACCCTCACCTCTTTTTTGTCCACACAGTTCAGATTGCAATTCAGTTACTGAATACGACCATCCCAACCAAGGGGCTAGTACCTCGCAGATACTTCCTGTGTGAAGGTTAGCAAGGGCACAAGTTATGTGGGGTGAATAAACCTACACTAAATGTTTGCAATGGCATTGTCAATTGTGGATAAAGCTCTGATTCTAAGAAGTCAATTAATTAGAAATAAGTATAGTTATTGGTATGGGGAAGAGAATCAGCTATTTTGGGGTGGGTGGGTGATGAAGAGACAGGAAAAAATCCAGCAAATGAGAATGGAATGCTTTAGGTCTCTGGAGGCATGAATTAAGAAGAAAATAATACTTTGTCTCCTGTACCTATCTCCAATTACAGTCTTGAGTGACTAGCCTTGGGCTACGAAAAGAGCTAGTTTGTGGTGAAGAATAAAGACCATAATGAAACTGTTTGTAAACCATGAAAGTTTTGTTGTTTCAGGAAAGTAGATTTTGCTTAAAGTTAACATGTATTTTTCATTCACTAAATATTAAATGCATCCTGTGGCATGAGCTGTGCTTACTGTGCTGGTATCCAAGTTAGACAAGGAAAGGGGGATAGACAGAAAATATCTAGAGGAGGTGATTTCTGTACTGAGACTGGGGAAATCTAAATAGGTAAAAGGAGGACATTCTAAGTCTAAGGATAAGCTGGAGCAATAGTTGTGAGTTTGGATTTAATATGGTTGATAAGCATTTGCCTGGATGTA
Source organism: Vicugna pacos (assembly GCF_048564905.1). Classification (NCBI taxonomy): domain Eukaryota; kingdom Metazoa; phylum Chordata; class Mammalia; order Artiodactyla; family Camelidae; genus Vicugna; species Vicugna pacos. Next base: position 11,009 of record NW_027328870.1, read on the forward strand.
TCTCCAGAAACAGTGAAACATAAAGATATGCCAAATTAGTCAGATGCCAGATCGATAATGAAATGACTAAACCAAGATGAGTTTGTGGGCTTAGATTTGGAAAAGTATTAAGTGCAACCCTGAAGATGTAAGCTTGTGTTTGGCTGGAACATAAAAGTAACTTAAAATATTCACTCTAAAAATATAGTGCAGACTCTTGAGTGGAGAAAAATAAAGCAACATTTGGAATGCTTAGAAAACAGCACAAGGAAGACCATAGATAAAATTCCTTGTTAAATTTTACAACATGCTGAATGTACCATCTGAGACTATATCATGTGACTTTTATTATACCAGAGATGACATAATAAAGACCATGATCCCTGGGCCGGTTCCTGCATTTTCATCCTGTTCCAACATAACCTAACTTAACACATTTAATACTTTTCAGGATGAACCAGAAACCACTAAGTAATTTTCCCTCTCTCCATGTTTTAGTCTTTTTCCAAATTCTTCCATTTTCTCTTCTTCCTCACAGAAATTATTTAAATTTACACTCATGTTGTTCCATCAAATGATCATATCAAACAAATATCTCTTTTTCTCTTTAAATGGTAACTTAGTATCACTTTTAACTCTTATCTCTATTTAAAAAAATAAGGATAATAAAGTACAGTTCTATGTTTATTGTTCAAATAATAAAATTGCAGATATTTGTCAAAATTTGCAAACATCAATTTTAATCTTTGTTATCATGCATAACCTGGTAGTCCTCTGGTAGTTCAGTTGTAATTAGGATGACGTTCATAAACTGAAGATGTCTGATGAGTTGGCCTTGAAATAGAAGTAGCTGATGTATCAGCTATCACTGGCACTGGAAACAGTGGGTTACTCACAGGTTGAAGTTTACAAAAACGACCTTCATTGGCAGATATGTTGTGATATCTATTTGGAAAATAAGAAGGCTCCACCATCAGTCCAAAGTAATTGCTCTGTAAGGGGGACAAAATGCTGTATTGAGAAGTAGAAGTTGTAGTTGTAATGATGTTCACAACACGGCCATTTGCTTCAGTGTAGCTGCTTTGAGAGTGCCCGTGGACAGTGGTCAACTGATTTAAAATAGCTAGTTGTTCCACTGCAATATTTTCTGGTGGTCTAACTGACGTTGATGATGGAGGAGAAAAATCACCTCTGAGCGGGGTAGTTTTATCACAAATTATGTGGCCAATAGAGGGCTTTCTTATTAGAGGCATGTTTAAATCTTCAGAAGGTAAAAATGCACTTTCTCCACTAGTGTCAGCCACAAAATCAGAATTATTTTTACCAACATTACTTCCTCCTTTAAAGTGCTTCTTGTTGAAATCTCGAGCCAATAAAGACACCAGAGAGGCATTTTTAATCCCAACTCTTCTTTTTATTCTCACTAAAAGCTGAGGACAGCCTCGTTTAAAATTTGGATTATGGTAGAACTGCAGCTACAACCAAAGGAGAAAGGTTTTAGTAATAATTTAAACCAAAATACATAACTACAATAAGCCTTAACTTTAAAACCTCAGATTTCATGTTTAGTATGCAAAGATAATATCATCAAAATATGAACATTCCTGACGATATTTTGAAGTTCCTTATTTGGAAAATACACATGTAAATAGTATAGTCATCAAATTAAAGAATTTAGTGTTTGCAGTAACGGTGAATGCCACTTTTGAAAAGCAGCTTTCATACCTTTATTTAGATTTCTGATAAGATTCATAGCTGCTAGCAAACTTTCTCATAGTCTTGAAGAGTTAAGTCACTGTCCTCATTTTTAGAAAAAATAAAGAATTTTAGCATTTGTAGTTTTATACTATTTTCAAAATCTAGCTTTACATTTATATTACCATAGATTGATTTACAAAATAAAATTTTATACATAAGTTACCAAGTCATAACTAAAATTTGTGTATACCTTGCTTAAAACAGAGGCTTCTTTTTCTTCTGCCAGAAAGTCAACTAGACAAGCAGATCTTTGAAATTTCTGCCGCACTTTACTAAACCCATAAAGGTTAAGCTGTCTAACTAAACTTTTCATACTTCCAGTTTCAAATATTCTGAAAGGGGCCTTTCTTTCCAAAACTTCCTTCTTAAAGACATCTTCATCAATAACTATGGAAGTTCCATTATCATCCCACCAGATGGATTTAAATTGGTCACTCCCAGCCATTTTCCAGAGTTTTCTTGGAAATGTCAGAGAACGAAAATCATTATCTTCATCTGGTTCCAAGACACAATGTGTGTAACATGGTCTTTTTATCAAGGATTTTTCAGACAAAGTCTGAAAAGCATTTTCTTCAATCATACACCTCAAGTCCAAGTCCCCAGAGAATGTTTGATCACACGATAGAGATCTACCGGGGTTTCCTGAATCAGTTGGTCCATCTTTAGGAGGCACATCTTGAATTTCTGAAGAAATATGTGCCATCTCAAATAACATTTCCTACAGCTACTTTTCTAATCTGCATGATTTTGAGCAGTGCAGCTTCAAATGCTGCTTAAGCAGGCCTGCACACTTAAACTGATAGGCCATCAACATGGTTCTCAACCTGAGTGGCTGTGACATCACAAAAAGACTGGTCTCTTAGCAACCCAAGTGTAAAAATCAGCCAGTGTTTCCTTCTCATTAATCCAGTTAAAATGAAATATATAGGATATTTATTTTTATACTGTGATGTGCAAATATTTTCCCGAGAATATCTTTTTAAACAATTTAACTTTGGGGTGTATGAGATAAAAACAATCTCATTCCTTTTGTACCCAAATTTATACAACATTGGTGAACAGAGTATAAATATGCACAAAGTAAATAAAATAATTTTAAAATATTGGAATTTAAAGTGAAATTTGTGTAAAATTTTTACAGAATGGTTATAACAATTTCATTATCATTTGTAATTAAAGTGAATCAAAATTTGATTTGTAAACGGAAGTAGTTATTTCTCTGTGTACTTTACAATAAGTAGCTCTATATTCAAAACATCAGCAGAATAAATATCAGTTTATTTGTTATGTTTATAAATAAATGTTAAATATTTATGAATTAAAATTAAATTAAAATAATCAATCAAATTTAAGAAATTCCAAAGGGAGGAATTTTGTTTAAATTTTATTTCAGTGCTATAAGTAAAACAAATGTAATTTAGTATTCTACTTTACAATTACACAAGAGAAAAATCTGATTGTACACTTACAAATGTTTATTTTTGCCATTCCTTCACTCAGAGGTTTTTAAGTCCCTAGAAGGAATAATTTTTCTTGTCATTTTTAATCCATACTCTTGTGGCTTCTGTTAAGTGTTCCAAAATGATGTTGATAAATAAAGTTATGCATAAGGTCCTGGGTTCTATAAGCAGTGACTCCATTAAGGGGCAAACAAACAAACAATCAAAAAACAAAAAAGTAACATTATATGTGGGTTAGTGTGGAAAAGACAAGGTAATGCATTTTAGGAAGCCATATGTTTTCCAGTCCTGAAACAGTTGGCATTGTTAGTATAATATGGCATTTTAAGGCAAGTGTTTGTTCACTAATTGCAAATAATAGCTATGCTCTGTATCAGTAAACTGTAGTAAGTCCAGTTCTACCAAAATTTATATTATTTATTTAGAAATAAATTCCATTAAACATAAGCCAAATTCAAAATGATTGATAAAATTTTAAAATAAATGTACACTCAAGCTACAATGTAAATTTTTCCTTCAGTATGTGTATCTTCCATTCTAAATAAATATTATCAACCTGAATTCATTGCATATTATAAGAATTATAAACTATAGTTAAGTATGATTTAGCCCTGATTCATAAATATTATTTAACATACACAAATCAATAAATGTGATACCATCCCTTAAAAAACAGAGAATTCAAAGGTAACAATCTCAAAAAAATGTAGGAAAATTATTGACAGAACTGATCTTAACTTTTGTATACAAAAAATTCTTAACAAATTCTCTCTAGATAGAATATAACTAAAGATAAAAATAGCCATATATGAAAAACCCATGACTTTCATCAAGTTCAATATTAACATACAGGAAAGTTTTCCTCTGGTACAGTAATATGAAAAAGTAGCTCATCCTCACAAGTCCTAAATTACACTACAAGAAGTCCTAGCCAGAAAAACTAGTCAAGAAACATTAAAAAAGACATCCAACTTGTAAACAAGCAGTACTATTTTTACAGATGACGTAATTACACATAGATGGAAAACTCCATAGACTCCTCCAGTGACTGTTAGAAATTGTCAACAAACTTAATAAACTTGCAGAATACAAAATCAATATACAAATATCTGTTGCATTTTTATATACTAACAACAAATTATCAGAAAGAGTAATTAGGAAAACTATTGTGTGTAAACTTATACCAAAAAGAATAAAATAGGAATAAAACAGATAAGTGAAATTAAAGATCTAAACATAGATCTATAAATTAAAGGTTCAAGAAATATAAGTAAACCAAATAAATAGAAAGATATTCTGTGCTCATAGATTGTATACAATGTGAGGAAATACTATAATCTATCTTTCGCATATTCAATCTCCCCAGCACTACTTATTGAGGAGAATGTCTTTGCTTCATTTTATACTCTTGCTTCCTTTTTCATGGGTAAATTGATCATAGGTGTGAGGGATTATATCTGGTTGCGCTATTCTCTTCTATTGATTGGTGTCTGTTTTTGATCCAATATCATGTTTTTTAAATTACTAAATCTTTAAAGGACTCTTTAACATCAGATTATTTTACACTATTAGATTTAATACTACTTTTCAAGATTATTTTGGCAAGTCATGATCTTTATGGTTACATATAAATTTTGAAAGTATTTGTTCTATTTAATGGAAAAATCTCATGGGTATTTTGACATGAATCACACTAAATGTAGATTGCCTTGTGTAGTATGTTTGTTTCAACCACATAGTTTCACATCATTAACATAAGAGATCTTTTCATTTCTTGCGAACAGATTTAATTACATTCATCAATGTCTTCTATTTTTTAATGTATAGGTTTTCATCTTATTTGTTACCTTGATTTTAGGTATTCTTTACATATGTAAATAATTATATATATTACATTTGTAAACTGGTTCCCTACACAAATATAACAGGCAGAAGGCAGTGGCAAGATATATTCAAAGTCTTGAATGAAAGAAAGCTGTAATCTAAGATAATTTATCAAGCAAGTCTATTTTTTAGAATAGAAGGAGAGATAAATAACTTCCATAAAAGTGAATACTTAAAGAATTTAGCAACAGAAATGAAATAATGAAAGATCTAGTCTAAAGAAAAAAAACAGAAATCTATAGAAAGTAGAAAGAAATAATTAGAAAGACAATAGCTGCCATGACATAAAATAGAATATACATGATGTTTTAAAACAGGACATCATAATTTTTAAGGGTCAGAGAGCGAAACAGGACAATACAGAGTATTTTCTTCTTGTTTCTCTTCTCTGTAGGAGGGGTTAGAGTTTGTATTCCTATCAGTCAAAATAAACAGATATATTAACGGGTCAATACACATACAAAAGATGGTAACCAGAAGTCAAAAGCTTACAATGAATTAATAAAGCCAAAAAGAAACCAAGATAATAAAGAAAAGTTTTATAGCCACAAAAAGAAAAAGAAATGAACAAAAAGGAAATACAAAATCAACTGGGAAATGAAGTTCAATATGGAAATAAACAGCAATCTATCAATAATTATCAAAACTGTTAATAGACTAAGTGCTTCAATCAAAAGATATTTATTGTCAGATGGGATATTATAACAAGACCCTACATTATGAAGCATACAAGGGACCCACTTTAGTAAGAGGAAAACACATCAATTGAAAGTCAGAAGATGGAAAAATATATTCCATGCAAATGGACATGACAAGAAAGCAGGACTATGAGTACTGACTTCACACAAAATAGACTTTACATGAAAGGCCATAGAGAAAGATAAACAAGGACATGATATAATAATTAAAGGAGCAATACAAAATGAGAATATTATACTCATTAAGATATATGCACTCAATATATGAGCACCTAAATAAGTAAAGCAAATACTAATAGATAAAAAGGGAGAAATCGGAGGGAACACAATCACAGTAGGAGACTCTAACTCCCCATTACCATGACTAGACAAGCTTTCAGACAGAATATAAATAATAAAACAAAGATACTAAAATATACGATGAAATAATTGGAGTTGGTTGATATTTTCAAAACACTACTTCTCCCCAAAGCAGAATATACATTCTTTTCTAGTGCACATGGAACATTTTCGAGGAAAGATTATGTACTCAGGTACAGAAGAGGCCTCAACAAACTTAAGAAGATAAAAATTTTTTCAAGCATCTTTTCTGAGTATAATACCATGAAAGTAGAAATAAATCACAGAAAAACAGGGAGAAAAATTTACGGCATGTAGATTAAACAACATGGTACTAAAACAAGTAGGGAAGGTGAAGAAGTAAAATAATAAATAAAAAATATATCGAGAAATATGACAAAACCCTATGCAAAGTTTATGTAATACAGATAAAGCAGGCTTTAGAGGGAAGTTCATAGTGACAAGGCCCTCCTCAAAGAAGAGCAATTTCAAATAAATAATCTAACGTTCTATAAACACTAATCATGAAAGAAGAGCAAACAAAACCAAAAGTCATCAGAAAGAGGGAAATATTTAAGGTCATGGAAGGAAGAATTGAATTAGAGTTTAAAAAATAGAAAAAATCAAACTATTTTTTGAAATAGTAAACAAAATTGACAAAACTCTGGACAGACTCATCAACAAGAATAGAGAGAGTACACAAATAACATAAGAAATGACAATGGAGAAAATACAAAGAGTACAACAAATTTGCAAAATATCATAAGGGAATAACATGAGCAACTATATGGAAACAAACTGGAAAAAAAGTAAGAAATTCAGAAGTTTCTGGAAACATTCAGCCAACCATTTTTGCATTAAGAAAATATTGACCATTTGAACAGAGAGATCACCAGAAATGGAATACAATTATCAATAAAATAAAAAATCGCTGCAAACAAAATTCAGACCCTAATAGCTTCACTGGGGAATTTGACTAATCATTCAAAGAAAAATCCATGCCACCCCTCCTCAAACTTTTCCAAAAGCTTGATGTGGAGAGAGTACTCCCAATCTCACACCATAGGGCCAACATCAAACTGATACCAAAACCAGAAAAAGACACTACACCAAAGACAACAATAGGCCAATATCATTGATAAACATAGATATAAAATTCTTTATGAAATTATTAACAAACAGAATCCAACAGCATGTAAAAAGAGATTACACACCATGGTCAAGTTAGGTTCATACCAGGAACACAAGGATGGTTGAACATATGCAAATCAATCAATCAATTGTGATACACCATATCAACAAAGCAAGACAAAAAACCACATGATCATCTCAGTAGATACAGAAAAAGCATTTCATAATATTTAACACCTATTTGCAATAAAAGTTCTTATCACAGTGGGCATAGAGGGACCATATCTCAACATTATGAAAGCTATTTATGACCAACATATAGCCAGCAAAAATCTCAATGGTGAAAAACTGAAACCCTTCCCAAAAATCCTGAGACAAGACAAGGTTGCCCATTCTCACAATTTCAATTCAATATAGTCTCAGAAGTCCTAGCCACAAAGATCAGGCAAGAAAAAGAAATAAAATGATTCAGACTGGAAAAGAAGAGGTAAATTTGCCACGATACGCAGACATGACACTATATAGAGAAAACTGTAAAAGCTTCACTAATAAGTACTTAGGCTAAAAAAGGAACTGGGCAAGGTACCCAGAGTAATGTACAGAAACTAATAGCATTTCTTTACACTACCATTCAATCAACAGGAAAACAAATATAGAAACAACCGCTTTTATAACTGCACCCAAAACTACTAAATGCTTAAGAAAAAATCTAACCAAGGAGGTGAATATCTTATACAGGGATAACTAGAAAACATTGATTGAGGAAATAAAAAAAATTTGGAGAATTGAAAAGATACCCAATGGACATGTAACGGAAGAAACAAAATTGTTAAAATGGCCATACTGCCCAAGGCAATCAACAGACTTATTGTGATTTCCTATCGAATTATGAAAACATTTCTTTTTAGGACTGAACCAAATGATCCTAAGACTTACACAGAGTACTAAAAAATCCATAATTTCCAAAGCAATATTCAAAATAAAGTAAGAGGCTGGAGGAATAAACCACCAGGTCTCCATACACTTTTGCAGAGATACAATAATCAAAATGACAAGATATTGGTACAGAAAGAGGCATATGGAAAAATGGAACAGAATACAGGGCCTAGGAATAAATCTACAGACGTATGTTGAATGAATCATTGACAGAGTAGCCAAGAATATTACAGAGAAAAGACCATCTCTTCACCAAATGCTGTTGGGAAAACTGGATAGCAGCATACAGAGCAATGGAGTTAGAACACTCCTTCATTGCATACACAAGAATAAACACAAAATGGCTTGAAGACTTCAATGTACGGGAAGACACAGTAAATCTCCTAGAAGAAAACAAAGGCAAAACACTCTGAGGTAAATCTCAGCAATGATCTCCTAGAACAGCATACCCAGGTAATGGATGTAAGTGCAAAATTAATAAATGGAACCTAATTAAACATAAGTTTTTGGACAGCAAAGGAGATCATAAACAAAGCAAACTGACAACCTACAGGACTAAAGAAAACATTTAGAATTGATGCAACTGACAAAGTCTTAATTTCCAAAATATAAAGTCTTTATACAACCTAATAATAATAATAAAAAACAAGAAACCCAATCTGAAAATCGGCAGAAGCCCTAAACAAGCAATTCTCAAATAGAGACATACAAATGCCACACAGATATATGAAAAAAAAATTCTCACTATCATTATTATAGAAAGGCAATTTAAAACTATGATGAAGTATCACCTCACAATAGTCACAATGGCCATCATTCAAAAATCCACAAACAATAAATACTGGGGAAGCTGTGGAGAATGTGAACCGTCATACACTGATAGAAGGAATGTAGTTTGGTGCAGTCATTGTGGAATACAGGATGGGGATTCCTCAAAAGAATAAAAATTGACAATATACATTCCAGCAATCCCACTTCTGGGTATATATCAAAGGGAACAGTAATTCAAAAAGACACCTGCACCCTGATGTTCTTAGCAGTGCTATATATAACAGCCATGACATGGAAGCAACCTAATGGTCCAACAACTGATGACAGTATTCAGAAATTATGCCATATTTACACAATGGAGTAATATTCTGCAATAGAAAATGATAAAACAATGACATTTGCAGCAAAATGAATGTCCCCATAAAGTGACGTTCTAATTGAAGTAAACAAGAAGGAGAAAGAAAAATAATACATGACATAACATATGTGTAATATTAAAAAAAAATTTCGATGAGAACACAATGATTTCATGTACAAAATTTAAGCACACTCACAGACCTAATAAAAGATTTTATGATAAATGTGGAAAGGGACTTTGAGAGGATATATATGGGAGCTTTCATTTATAAAAAGTTATCCACTATATATAAAAATAGATTTTTTCAAAATTTCTTTCGTATGACACAGGGCAGTAAGTTAAATATCATGAAGTAAACTTTAATAGTTACACAAATGTATACATGTACGGGAACACTGTGATCTACACCACAGATTTACACATTGTAAATGGCTGTACTTCAATGATAAATAAATGAATAAATATGTAAATAAATAAATAATATATAAATTAATAAGTAAATAAATAAATAAATAAATAATATCTAAATAAAAAATTTAGTAATAAATGAAATACAAAGATTCACACTACTTAACTTTTCACCTCAAATTCTAGGGGAAAACTGAAAGAAAAAAGAAGATAATTGAATGAATGATAGTAAGGAAAATAAGAGAAACAATTGAAAATATAAAAAAAATATAGCTTAGTCTTTTTCTTTTAAACATAAAGTGGACAAAAGTTTAGGCTGATAAAGAAATTAAAGACTCAATTAAACTTAGAAATAAAAGAGAATATATTACCACTGATGTTGTAGAGATGCAAAGCATCATAAGAAATTACCACTAGCCAACAATTTGAATGACCTAGAACAAAAGACATATTTCCAGAAACATATGTCTTCCAATACCGAATCAAGAAGAAATAAGAATGTTAAATAGAGCAAAAGTGTATAGGAGTAAATCAATAATCCAAACTTCCCAAACAAGAAAATATTTGCAAGACGACTTTACTGGTCTTTACTGTCATTCATTTGAAGAAAATTTCTCACCAATTCTTCCCCAAATCTTCCAAGAATTTGAAGGGTGTGAAAGATTCCAAACATGTTTTATGATGCCAGCTTTATATGCATAACAATGATAGAAAGGACATTATATGCAAAATATAGAATATTATCCCTGATGAACATATGTGCCAAAATTCTCAACAAAACACAAGCAAAATGAATTCAACAACACATTTAAATTATACTACACACACATGAGTAAAGGGATTAATCCCTGGGTTTAAGGATACTTCAAAATATTGACATCAATAAAGGTGACATCCCACACTAATAGAATGAGAAATAAAACTCACATAATCATCTCAATACGTGAGGAAAGTGCATTGTATATGATGCAACATACTTTTAAGATACTCCCATCAAATTAAATTAACCCTGTCAGTGGCACGATATCATTTACACACAAACACTGTGTGGAGAGAAACGAAGCAGTTCTCTGTTTTTGATTCTAAGAAGAAGGCTTTATATAGGACATACACAATGCCTCACATATCATTTAAGTTATAACAATGATAATAATCTTAAGCTATTTATCTCCCCATTCTACTGCAGTAAGCACAAGATGTTAAATGATCAAGGAATGTTTTAAAGTTCATCACGGAACTTCATTAAGTAGGCCATCTCTTATCCAGCTGGCTGTGCCTTTCTTAGGTTGTCCTCCTCTGAGTATCTTACCCAGAATAAGATATCCATCCATTCATACTGGATACATTGAGTAGGCCATTTCTTATCCAGCCTGGATATGTGACATTCCTCACAGCTTGTTTATCAGTTCAGTCCATGGGCTTATTCTCTAGAGCCTTCAGACAGGGGCTTAAAAACCCAACATCCCTTGACCGAAAAATGGATGAAGAAAATTTGATGTATATATGCAATTAAATCAATATTTTGCATACCTATCAACAGTTTCCTTGGTGTTCCTTTTTCTCCATAATCTCACCAATATCTATTTGTTTTCTTTTTGATGAGAGCCTTCTGACAAGTGTGAAGTCTTGTCTCATTTTTGGTTTATGACTTTCCTAATAATTTATAACTCTGAACATATTTTAATGGGTCATTTAGCCAACTGTATGTTTTCTACAGAAATTTGATTCATGTCTATCTATTCAGTTCCTATGGACATTTTTTTAATTGGATTGTTTGCTCTCTTTTGTTGTTGTTGTGGGGAAAGAGTTTGCCATATATTTTGGATATTAACACCACATTGGAAAATATAACTTGCAAATATATTCTCCCATTCTGTTTGTTCAATTTTCATTTTATTGATCATTTCTTCTGCAGTGTAAATCTCTTTAGAGTGATACAATCGTATTTTGTTAGGTTTGCTTCTGCTTCCCATGCCAGAGGAGACATATGTAGAATCATATGAAGTCCAATGTCAGAGTGTACTTTTTATGTTTTACTCTAGGATTCTTTGTTTTCAGGATTTATGTTTTATATGCCCAGGAGTGGGATTGCTGGGTCATATGAAATGTCTAATTTTATTATGTAAAGGAACTTCCATACTGTTTCCAAAGTGGTTGCATCAATTTTCATTCCCACCAACAGTGTTGGAGAGTCCCATTTTCTCCACAACTACCCAATTCTTTACAGATTGTAGACATTTGAATGACAGCCCTTCTCAATAGTGTGAGGTAAAACATTATTTTATATTTGTCTTACATTTGTATAATGATTAGCAATGTGAGCATGTTATTTTTCCTGTTTGTCATCTGTGTGTCTTCTTTAGAGAATTGTCTTCTGCTCATTTTCTGGCTGAGTTGTTTGTAGACTTTTGAAATGGAGTTGTATGAACAATGTTTGTATTTTAGAAATTAGCCTCTTTTTGATTACATTGTTTCCTAATATTTTCCCTCATACGGAAATTCATCTTTTCATTTTGTTTATTTTGCTGTGTAGAAGCATTTAAATTTAATTAGGATTTTTGTTTATTTTGGTTTTATTATTTTCAGCTTGGGAGAATGACATAAGAAAATTTTGCTATAATTTATGTCTTGTTTTGTTTATGTTAGTTTCCAGGATTTTTATTGTGTCATGTATTATATTCACATATTTAAAGCATTTTGAGTTTATTTTTGTACAGTGTGAGGGAGTGTTCTAATTTCATTGATTTACATGTAGCTATCTAGCTTTCTTAACATCACTTGCTGAAGACTGTATTTTAGACATTGTATATTTTTGTTTCCTTTGTCATAGTTTAGTTAACCATAGGTGTGATGTTTTATTTCTGCCTCTGTGTTACATTCCAGTGATATAGATGTTTGGTTGTTTTCCAGGATTGTGCGGTTTTGATTTAGGTATTTTTGTACTATAGTCTGAAATCTGGGATGGTTATAGGTTATGCCTCCAACTTAGTACTTTTTCCTCAGTGTTTCTTTTGCAGTTCTGGTTCTTTTGCAATTCCATACAAATCATAGTACTGTTTTTAGTTCTGCGGAAAATATCATGTAGTTCGATTTGAATCAATTTATATCTGTAGACATCCTTTGTAGTATGTATATTTTAAAATTATTAATTCCTCTAAACTAAGACCTTGAGATTTTTTTCCATTTCTTGACATTATCTTCAGATTTCTTTATCAGTGTCCTATTCATTTTATTATGTTTTTTTCATAGATTTTTCATTTTTTGATCTGATTTCTTATGGATCTTTTAAAATTATGGATTATTTCATTGTTTGTGTAAAAAATGTGACAGTTTTTGTATATTAATCATGAATCATGCTACTATGCTAAATGTCTTTATTAGATTTAGTTGTTTTGGTTTGGAGAATCTTTAGAGATCACTATATAGATTATCATTTCATCTAAAATAATAACAGTTTTACTTCATTCAATCCAACTTGAATAACATATTTTCTTGTCCGATTACTGTTACTAGAACTTCCCATACTGTGTTTAATAAAACTGGTGAAAGTGGGCATCCTTGTCTTATTCCTTAATTTGGCTTTCAGGTTTTCACTTTTGCATATTATGTTGTCTGTGGTCCTGTAATTAATGACTTTAAATATGTTGAAGTATATTTCCTGAATCCTACTTTGCTAAGAGGTTTCTGCCATTGTTGCTTTTGTTGTTGTGGTTGTTGTTGTTGCTGTTGTTGCTGTCTTAATGAATAAATGTTGAATTTTACGAAATGCTTTTAATGGATTTATTGGGATGACTATGTCATTTTCTCTTTTCCTTTTGTTAATGTGGTGCCTCAAACTGATTGATTTGTGTATGTTGAACCTCTCTTGTGACCCTGCAATGAATCCAAGTTGATCATGGTGTATGATATATTTTAGGTATTGCTGGATTTAGTTTGCTAATAATATTTTGTAGAATTTTTGCTTGTAAATCTATCAAATATAATGGCTTGAAATTCCCTTTGCCAGTACTTTTTTTGTTGGTTTTGCTATCAGGGTGATGAAAGCTTCATAGAATTAATTTGGGAGTTTCCCACATCTTCACTATGTTTGAATAGTTTGAAGAGTATAAGTTCTGCTTTGTGTAATTTTACAGTTCTCCACGGGAGCTGTTTATATCTGCACTTTTATTCAACGGTTTTTTTAAATGCAGATTCTATCTTTCTTCTAGTAAACAGTTTTTTCAAATAATTTGTTTCTCCTTATCTCTGTATCTTTCTAGACATTTGTTTATTTCTTCTAATTTGTCCAGTTTATTGGCATGTAACTGTTGACAAAATGATCCTTTTGTATATCTGAGGTAACAATATTTATTTCTCTTCTTTTCTTTCATAATTTTTTTCTTTGGAGCATCTACCTTTTCTTCATGATGCACTTGGCTAAAGGTTTATTGAATTGCTTATCTCAAAAAGAAAACATAAAACAAAATCTTTGGTTTTATTACTCTTTAGCATAGATTTTTTTCTCTATAATTTATATTTAAACCTCTAATATTTAGGATAATGTTTTTTCTGTTTTTTCAATTTTTTAATTGATTTACAGTCATTTTAAAAATTTGTCTCCAATTCCAGCGTAGAGCACAATTTTTCAGTTACAGTGACCATATATACATTTTTTGTCCCATTTTTTGCCTTTCAGCTGCCATAAGATCTTTTATAAAATTCTCTATGCTATACAGTAGAATCCTGTTTTATCTATTCTACAATTTTGGCCTCCCAGTCTATCTCTCCCAACCCCCCGTCACATGGCAACCAAAACTTTATATTCTATGACTGTGGGTCTATTTCTCTTTTGTATTTGTCCTCTTTTTGTTTTGTTTTATTTTGTTTTTAGATTCCACTGATAAGCCATCTCTTATGGTATTTTTCTTTCTCTTTCTGGCTTACTTCACTTAGACTGACTTTCTCCAGGAGCATCCATGTTGCTGAAAATTGCATTATGTTGTCAGTTTATATGGCTGACTAGTATTCCATTGTATAAATATACCACCTCTTCTTTATCCAGTCAACTGTCGATGGACATTTAGGCTGTTTCCATGTCTTGGCTATTGTAAATAGTGCTGGCTATGAACATTGGTGTGCAGGTGTCATCCTGAAGTAGGGTTCGTTCTGGATATATGCCCAGGAACGGGATTCCTGGGTCATGTGTTAAGTCTATTCCTAGGCTTTTGAGGAATTTCCATCTTGTCTTCAACAGTGGCTACACCCAATTGCATTGCCACCAGCAGTGAACGACAGTTCCCTTTTCTCCACAGCCACTCTAACATTTTTCATTTGTGGATTTTTGAATGATGGCCATTCTGACTGGTGTAAGGTGTTACCTCACTGTAGTTTTGATTTTCATTTCTCTGATTATAAGTGATATTGAGCATTTTGTGATGTGCCTATTGATCATTAGTATGTCTTCCTAGGAGAATCGCTTGTTTAGATTTTCTCCCCATTTTTGGATTGTGTTGTTCATTTTCTCTTATTCAGTTGGATGAGCTGCTTATATACTTTGAAGATCAAGCCTTTGTCTTTTTCATATGCAAATTATTTTCCCATTCCGTATGTTGACTTTTTGTTTTACTTCCGGTTTCTGTACTGTGCAGAAGCTTGTAAGTTTCATTAGGTCTCATTTGTTTTTTCTTGCTTTTATTTCTTCTGTGAGAAAATTTTCGAGAATTGTCAGTTAATATTTTGCCTATATTTTCCTCAAGGAGTTTTATTGTATCTTGAAGTATGTTTAAGTCTTTGATCCATTCTTATTATATTTTTGTGTGTGTTGTTCTAGCTTTTTTGGGAGTGCTCTAGCTTCATTGATTTACATGCTGCTTTCCAGTTTTCACAACACCAGTTGCTGAAGTGTCTGTCTCAAATCCATTGTATTTTCTTGCCACCTTTGTCGAAGATTAATTGACCAAAAGTTTGTGAGTTTATTTCTGGTCTCTCTATTCTGTTCCATTGGCCTATATGTATGTTTTCCTATCGATTCAGTGCTGTCATGTTGACTGTAGCTCTATATTATTATCTGAATCATTAGCATAAAGAAATGTCACTGATTTTTGAATCTTAATCTTGTAACCTGCTACCTTGCTGAATACTTTGATCAGCTTTAGTAGTTTTTGTCCGGATCTTGCAGGGTTTTCTATATATAGTAACATATTACCTGCATATAGTAAGACTTTTACCTCTTCCTTTCAAATTTGCATCCCTTTTACTTCTCTCTCTTGTTTGATGGCTGTTTCTATGTATTCCAAGTCTATCTTGAGTTGGAGTGGAGATAGTGTGCATCCTTGTCTTGTCCCAGATTTTAGTGGGAAGGTTTAAATTTCCTCACAATTGATTACTATGCTAGCTGTAGATTAGTTATCTATAGCTTTCATGATGCTTAGTTATGTTCCCTCCATGCCCACTTTGGTGAGAGATTTTATCATACGTGGGTGTTGAATTTTATCAAATGCTTTTCCTGCATCTATTGAGATGACCATGTTGCTTTGGTCCTTTCTCATGTTGATGTGCTGTATTACATTTTTTGACTTGTATACGTTGAACTACCCCTGTGTCCCAGGCATAATCTCTACTTGGTCATGAAGTATAATCTTTTTTCTGTGTTTGGATTCTATTTGCTAGTATTTTGGTGAGGATCTTGGCTTCTGTGTTCATCAGTGATATTGGCCTATGATTCTCTTGTTTGGTATTGTCTTTGCCTGGTTGTGGTTTCAGGGTGATTGTGGCTTCATAGAATGACTGGGAGTATTCCTTCCTTTTCAATCTTCTGGAAGAGTTTAAGAAGCACTGGTATGAGTTCTTCTTTGTATGTTTTGTAGAATTCCTCATTGCATCAGTCTGGTTCTGGACTGTTATTTGTAGGGAGGTTTTATATTGCTTTTTTGATTTAATTTCTGGTGCTCTGCTTGTTCAAGGGGTAAGTTTCTTCTTGATTCATCCTTGGTGGACAGTATGTGTCCAGAAAATTGTCCGTTTCCTGTAGGTTATCGAGGTAGTTTCCATAAACTTTTCATAATATTCTCATATGATATTCTTTACTTTTATTTTATTTGTTGTAATTTCTCCTTTCTCCTATCTTATTTTGCTAATTTTTGCTCTCTCTCTTTTCTTCTTTTTGAGTTTGGACAGAGGATGTTCGGTTTTCCTTACTTTTATAAAAAACCAGCTTTTGGATTGGTGATATTTTTCCTATGGTTTTGTCAATCTCTATTATATTTATTTCCTCACCAATATATATGATTTCCTTCCTTCTGCTGCCTTTTGTTGTTTTTTGTTCTTCTTTTTCTAGTTTATTCTGCTGGAGGGTTCAATTGTTTATTTGTGATTGTTCTTCTTTTATGAGGAAAGCCTTTATTGCTGTAAACTCCCCTCTCAGCACTGCTTTGCATGTGTCCCATAAATTTTCTTTGGTTTTGCTTTCATGTTCTTTTGTCTCAAGGAACTTTTCCATTTCAGCTTTGATTTCTTCCTTGACGCATTTGTTTTTCAATAACATATTGTTTAATCTCCATGTTTTACTTTTGTTCTCCTTTGTTTCTCTGTTGTTGATTTCTAGCTTCATGGTTGTGTGGTCGGTAAAGATGCTTGAGGTAATTTCTATCTTCTTAAAATTGCTGAGATTTCTTTTGTTCCCACCTATATCGTGAAATCTGGTAAATGTCCCATGTGCACTTGGAAAGAATGTATATACTATATTTTTGGGGGTGCAATGCTCTGAAAATATCCACCAAGTGTAATATTTCTATTGTATTATTTAACTTCTCTTTTGCCTAATTTATTTTCTGTCCGGATGATCTGTCCAGTTATGTTAATGCTGCGATGAAATCTCCAACTATGATTAGGTTCCCATCACTATCCCCCTTTATATCTGTTAGTAATTACTTTATGTACTTAGGTGCTCCTCTATTTGCTGCATATGTACTAACAAGTGTTCTATCCTCATCTTTTATCACTCCTTCAATCATTATAAAGTGTTCTTTATCTTTCTTTATGGTCTTTGTTTTAAAGACTGTTTTGTCAGAAATCAGTACTGCGACTCCTGTCTTTTTGGCTTTTCCATTTGTATGAAATACCTTTTCCATCCTTTCTCTCTCAATGTATATGTGTCCTTCTCCCTGAAGTGGATCTCTTGTAGGCAGCATATTGAAAGTTCTTGTTTTATTATCCACCCTGCCACTCTATGACTTTGACTGGAGTATTTAGTCCATTAACATTTATAATAATCGATGATATGTTTGCATTTATTGCCAATTTGACCTTATCTTTGCAGTTGATTTGGTATTTCCTCTTTGTTCATTTCATCTTCCTTTTATGGTTTGGTCATTTTCCTTTGAAATATCATGGAATTTATTTAGTTTTAGTGACACCCTGATAAGTTTTTGTCTTGTTGTTACCCTTTTATATAAGTCTTTTAGACCATTATTATAACTGCTTTTATTAAACTGATAGTAACATGATCTCAAAACCGTCCTACCGATAACAAAAATTTTTAAAAAGAAAGACCAAAAAAAAATTCTCTATTTTCCTGCCTCTTTCTCCCTCTTTCAATGATTTGTATGTCTTTTTTTAAATTTTGTGTTTATTTTATTTATAATTCATGAGTTATCACCTTTCCAGCTGTGAGATTCTCATTTCTGTATCATCCTGCTACTTTTCTTTTTAGAGTAGACATTTAAATATTTCTTTTAGTATGGGTACAGTGTTACTAAACCCGTGTAGCATTTTGTTGTCTGTGAAAACATTTATGTCTCTTTCTACAATAAAGTATAGCCTTTCTGGTTAAATTATCCTAGGGTATATCATTTTTTTCATTCAATACTCTGAATATATCTTGCCACTTCCTTATGTCCTGTAGTATTTGTGTAGTGAAATCAGCTGGGAGCCTTATGGGGATTCCCTTGTAACTCACTCTTTGCTTTTCCCATTCTTCCCTCAGGATCATTTTTTTATCCTTGACACTGGCCATTTAATTATATGTCTTGGTGTGGATGTATTTGTGTTCTCCCTGTTTGGGACACTCTGAGCTTCCTGTACATCAATATTTGATTCCTTATATATGTTTGGGAAGTTCTCAGTCATGATTTCTTCAAACACCTTTGCAATCCCCTTTGAACTTTCCTCCCCTTCTGGAACTTCTATCATGCCAAGTTTGGCATGTTTTATATTATCACATAGGTCCCTTATGCTTTTTTCACTTGTTTCTCGTTGTTCCTCTTGTAGCTCTTCTGAATGGGTGCTTTCTTTTGTACTGTCTTCTAAGTCACTAATTCATTCCTCTGCATTATCTAGTCAACTTTGCGACACATTTAGATTTTTCCTTATCTCAGTCAACGAGTTTACCTATTCTACTCAGCTCTTCTTTATAGATTTCATTTCATTTTTGACATATTTTATATCTCTAAACACTATCTTTTATTTCCTTCAGTAATTTGATCACTCCTTTTTAAGAATCTTGATCAAGTAAGCTATCAATGTCTATTTCACTGATCTTCCTTTCAGGGGATTTCTCTTGTTCTTTTAATTGTGAATGGCTTCTCTGCTTCTTCATCTTGCTCCTACCTCTCTGGCACTGTGGTTTATGGAGTAAGAGATATCTAATGTGGTCCTAAGGGAGTTCCTCTACCTAGTGTCTATGTAGTAATACAACTTAGAAAAGAGAAAAAAGAGAGAGAGAGACAAGGAATTTTAAAAAGGGGAAATAAATTTTTGAAGACATTGTATAATGCATAATAGAAGAGCAAGTTGAAGCAGGGTGATGAAAAATAATAATAATAAAAATATTTTTTAAATGTTTCAAAGGGTGAAAATAGGGTTATGTATAATTGCCAAAGAAGTGAAAATTTTAGGGTAACAGAAAATGGAACAGGTAAAAACAGATTAAAACAACGAGGTGGTCTGTGTCCTCCTGGAGACTGTGTTCATTTAATGTGAAGTCTTTCTGTATTCATCCTATTTTGGAAGCTCATCTTCCTGTTTTCAGAGGCCCTCCACTGGAGCCCTCAACTGTGCCGCTCCCAGTGCTTGTCGGCAAGCAGATCGCTCCTACCCCAAACACTGCGTCCGAAGCAGATCTCTTTACTTTGGGCTGGCTTGTCACTGCCCCGCCTGATGCTGCAGTGAGATGTTGCAGGCTGACCAGGCAGGAGTGGGCATCATGCCCTCTCCTAGCACCATGGTCAGGGGCTGCACTGCAGCAGAAAAGCTTGGGGGCCACACGCCCCCTCAGGTTGCCAGTCACTCTGCTGCTCTGTGCCACTCTACGGTCCGCCTCGTGTTTGCACACCAGAAGTGGGATCAGGGAAGACTGAAGAACATCCGTGTCCCTGGTCTGGCCCAAAACCCAGCTCCTTGTTTGCCTTGGTAAAGCAAATTCTCTGAGGAACCAGGACAGAAAGATCCTAACTGTCTCAGGCTGTAGAGAAGTCTTCGTCAGGACATTCAGGCTGTTAAGTACTTAATAATGAATGCAGATATTGCCCCTGCTGCTGCCTGGGTGCAAAGCACCAGAGGGTATGGTGGCTGTGTCTGAGCCCTAGCTCTCTTCACCTAGAAACTTTTGTGGATATTCAGACACGGTTATGCACCCTTCCACCCACAGGGCACATCTGCCCTGTTGTTTTATAGAGGGCCCAGGTTGTTCTGCCCTGTACACCTACAGCAATGACACACAGTCCCCTCCATTCCCCTGGACTGCCTCAGTGCAGCCATTCCCAACTTCCACCAAGCTCGTGCAGCATGGACCTGCCCCCAGCTTCCGGGCTGCATCTTGGCCTGGGTGTCTGTGCCTGTTTAACTTAGTTGTGTCAATCAACTAATACTCTGTACAGATCCAAGCCTTGGAGGCTCCCCCTCCGTCCTGCCAAAAACTCAGTTGGAGAGGGGTGACCCAGTGAATGAGCGCCAGTCATCTTTGAATCTCCCTCCCTGTGGGACCTGTTCCACTCTGTTTTGCCTTTTCTTCTTTCTTTCTTCCTTTTCTCCTGCCAGATTTTATGCATCTTTACCTATTCAAGAGGACAATTTTCTGCAAGATTTCTACAGGTTCTCTGGTTAGCTGAGTGGGTCTATGGATGTGAGTCTTGGTGCATTTGTGGGAAAGGGTGAGTATCAAGCATCCTTCTACTCCACCATCTTGGCCAACACCCCCAGAATATCTCACTTTATGGTGGAAGATAAACACAGCCTTGAAATAGATGGAAGGGGTATTTCATGGAAATGATAAGATAGTGCAAATTGCAATGCTCCACTCATACAAAGTATGTTGCAAATTAAGGGCCACAATGAAAGATATATATGAGACTATATAATGAAAAAGAGATCAATATAAAAATAGAGTATTACACTCATTAATTTATATATAGACCCAACACCATAGATAATAAGAATATTAAGAAATATTAGTAGACATGAAGGAATCATTTTATTATAAAACAATAATAGTAGATGAATTTAACGCCTCACTATTCTGATAGACAGATCATCCAGAAAGAATATCTGTAAGGAAATAGAGGTCTCAATATTATATTTGATCATTTGAACCTAACTGGGTTATTGGACACTGCATCAGAAAAGCAGAACACATAAACTTTTCAAGTGTGCACAGGATGTTATATAAGGAATTAACCACAAATTATGTCATGAAAAGTGCCTCAGGAACTTTAAGCAAATATATATTACAGCAAGTATTTTTCCACACACATAATCATGAAATAATGCATCAACTCTAGAAAGAAGAAAAAAAATGCACAAACATGTGATTAAACCACATGCTTTAAAATAATAAAATAAAACAAGGTCAATGAATAAATTAAAGAGGTAATAATATCATATGTATAGACAAATTACAATGAAAACACAGCTTCATAAAATGTATGGGATACAGCAGAGACAAAACTATGAGGGAAGCTTAGAACAATTAAGGTCTTCTACAAAGAAGAAAAATCTCACACATTGGGCCAAACATACCACCCAAAACAACTAGAAATAAGAACAAAAAATCCCAAAGGCATTAGAATGAGAAATCTTTAATTAGTAGGTTGAAAATAAATGAAATATAAATCAAAAAATTAGTTGAAATTCCTATAAACATGAGCTAATTTTTTCTTAAAAATATTAACACACTGGTAAGCATTTAGCCAGGCTTTTCAAGAAATACACAGAGTGGACCAAAACAAAATAAGAAATGAAACAGTGGAAATAATATCTTTTATTACAGAAATGCAAAAAAAGATTATGAAATCACTATGAGCAGTTATGTGACAACAAATTGGATGACCTAAAAGTAATGGACACATTTCTAGATACGTGCAGCCTACCAACACTGAATAAAGAGAAAACAGAAAACTTGAAAAGAGCAATCAGTATTAGTTAAATAAAATGTATAATTTTAAAAACACCCCAGGGACAAAATGCTTGGATGCCTTCACTAAAACCTCTTTCCCCCCAACTATTTCAAAAAATGAAAGAGGAAGGACAATTTCCAATGTTATTCTATGAGGCCACCATTACCCTGATAACAAATCCAAAGACACAACAAAGAAAAAATGAAAATGAAAAGCCAATATCCTTGATGAATATACATTCAAAAATCCTCAAAAGAACATCAGCAAATTAATCCAGCAATACATAGAAAGGATTATACACGATGATCAGTTGGATTCCTTTCAGAGTCACAAGGATGGTTCAACATACGCAACTCCATCAGCATGACACTTATCTAATAAAGGAAGAAAAAATTCCACAGGACCTTGTCAATACAGAGAGAAAAAGGATTTGACACAATTCAACATACATTCATGACCAGAACTCTCATGAAAGTGAGTATAATGGGAACATCTCTCAGCATAGTAAAGGCCATTTATAGCAAATTATAGTACTCAGGGGTATAAGCTGAAAGCCTCCTGGGTAAATTCAGGAACAAGACAAGGACTCCTATTCTCACCCCTTCTGTTTCATAGTAATACAATAAAGGAAAAGGGAAAGAAAAAGAAGTAAAGGAAACACAAAATGGAAAGAAAGAAGCAAAATTATCACCAATAATGATGGCATAACAATCTACACAGATAGTCCTAAGGGCCCCACACTGACTGTTATGAATAATAAATAATTTCAGCAAGGGAGCAGGGTACAAGATTAATGTAAAGAAGTCTCTTGCATTTCTACACATTAATCATGAGATATCCTAAAATGGACGTTGAAAGAAATACTATATAAAATTCCATTCCCTGGAATATCTTAGAATAAATGTAACCACATATGTGAAAGATCTACACACTGAAAATTATAAAAAATTAACAAAGTATTTAAATATGATTCAAAGAAATAGAAAGATGTCTTCTGCTCTTGGATTGAAAGAGTTCATATTGTTAGCATGGCCGTACTACACAAAGAAACCTACAGATTTAGTGCAAATAATGTTATGAAGTTGTAGAATTTTCCAAAGAAGCAGAAAAAATAACTCTAAGTTTTATATTAAATCATTAAAAATTGCCAAAATGATCTTAAAAAAACAACAAATCTGGAGATATAACCCTCCCAGTTACCTTACTCTACTACAAACCTACAGTAATAAAAACACCATGGCATTAGCACAAAGATATAATCAATAAAAACAGAGAACCTAGAAACAATTCCACACACCTATGAGCAATGAATCTATGATAAAAAAGGCAAAAGTATACAATGGAGGAAAGAAAGTCTCGTCAATGGATGGTGTTGTGAAAGCTGGACATCTACATGCAAAACAGTGAAATGAGAGCATTCCCTGACATCATATACAAAAATAAACTACAAGTGTATTAACGACCTAAATGTAAGACCTGATAGTATAAAACTGCTAGAAGTGAATATAGGTGATACCCTATTGGATATATATCATAGAAATATTTTCTTTTATCAGTCTCCTAGGCAAAAGAAATAAAAGCAAGAATAAGCAAGTGAGACCTAAACAAACTTGAAAACTTCTGCACAGCTAAGGACACAATGAATGAAATGAAAACACTGCTTGTGTAATTGGAGAACATTTTGGCAAACAATGCAAGTGACCAGGGTTTAATAGATGTAGGTTAATAGATGTAACATGGATTTAGGTTACATAACTCAATTTGAAAAGCAAAATCCCAATCAAAAATAAGAGCATAGTAACTGAGTTAATAATTTTCCAAAGAAAACTTACAGATGAGTAATGGTCAGGTGATAAAAATGCTCAACTTTGCTAATTATTAGGTAATTGCAAATCAAAACCACAATGAGGTAACACTTCACACTGGTCAAACGGCTATTATCAAAAAGTCTACAAATGGAAAGTTGGAGACGATGTGGAGGTAAGAAATCTCTTGTATACACTTTGTACGAATGTAAATTGATAGAGCTTCTATGGAAAACAGTATTCAGATTTCTTTAAAACCTAAAACAGAACTACCATATGAAACACTAATTCCTCTCCTAGGAAAAATCTGAGGAAAGATCCCTAAATTGAGAAGAACGAATGTTCACAACAACACTGTTATTATCATGCAAGACTGGGAAGGAATCCAAGGGTCCACAGTAGAGTATGGACTTAAGAAGATATGATGATTCTATAAATATGCAATGGAATATTAGTCAGCCATGAGAAAGTATAACAAATTGCTATTTCAGCATCCTGAATGGACTTAGTAAATATTGTGCTTAGTGAAGAAACTTAGACAAAGACAAAAGTATGTAATATAATTTATATGTAGAATTTTAAGAATAACAAATATCTATGTACATCTATCTATAGATATCTATTGATAGATGACAGATAAATAGAAGGATAGATACACAGACACATGGTAGATAAATAAATAGATAGATAGGCAGATAGATTGATTGATTGATAGAGACATGGAAGATAGATAGACAGACTAGATAGGAAGGACTGAAACAGAATGAAAGATACGGAAAAAATTTATGTTTACCAAAGTGGAAGGGAAGGACAATTTTATGGTACGATATTGAGAGATATAATGTAGTATACATAAAGGAGAGAAGCAACAATATAATCTGTATAGATCAGGGAATTATTCAAAATAACTTATAATAATTGAATGTTAAAAGTATTGTAATAATTTATAATGCAATATAATCCACAAAGATGTTGGAATCTCTATGCTGTACATCTGAAACTACACAATATAGCACATCTAATATACTTCAAATAAAAATAAAACATCTCATGTATAATTTAGTCCTTTTTCCACTGATAGCAGTTTCCTTTAATATTGATTTATTTTTACTCATTATCTTTTATGATTACTCTCTCAAATAATTTCTTTTACTCTTGTGAACATGTTACCAATTTGATGTATATATATTTATTGCCCCTGATTTCCAATTTTTCTCTCTTTAATCCATAAAGTATAGTAGCATTTAAGAAAATACCCAAAGAAACAGTTGCAAATTTCTCATGGTGTCTGCTTAGCATTTTGTTCGTTTTGCATATTTTGGCCATTTTAAATTTATTAGAAGAGCTCTTTTCTGAACCCCGTGTAAGGTGTCTCAGTTTTATTTTTTTTCATCTCATTCAGGATTTGTTTGTCTGGTAAAGTATTTTCACTTTGTATCTAAGTGATAACTGTGCAAGATAGAGTATTCTTGAGTGAGAGATTTCTTCTCTCAGTAGTTTGAAAATGCCATTTAATTTACCGTTGGCCGATGTTTTCTGCTGAGTAATCTGCTGAAAGTCTAATGGGGTTCCTTTGTAGCTTATCATAACATTTGTTGGCTGCCTTTAAAATTTTACTCTGTCATTGACTAGCCAATTTGCATATGACGTATCTTGAAGGAGTTCTCTTTGCCTTAAAGTTATTGGTGTTTTGTTGGCACATGGACTTGTATATCAGTTCCTTACACAGGTTCAGGAAGTTATCAACTATTACTTCTTTAAATAAACCATCAGCTAACTTTTAATTTTCTTCTCCCTCCAGGATTTCACTCTAAAGTGCATTTCCTGAAGAAGTCTGATGGCTAATGTAGAATTTCCTCACATTTTAATATCTTGTATCTCTGCGCTCCTCTATCATTTTTAGTTTTGTAATGGTGAGTTTGCTAAACTCACTTCCACAAAGGCAGTCTGCTCCCAATGCTTCCTGTTGCATGCTTCATCTATCTCAGATATTAACTTCATCTGGTCCTCCAATATTGTTTGGATATTTTTTAGTTCCAGTCTCTTTGGTAATGTATTACTTATCAGCATTTAATTTATTGATAAACTCACTAAACTGCTATCTGAATTTTGTTTTTGTATTGAGTTACTTTATGACACTTATTGGGATTCTCTATTAATTATATGGCAATATACCATGACTATAAGTTTGTTTGCTGCAGGGTTGACATTGTGTGTGTGTGTGCGTGTGTGTGTATTTGTGTGTGTCTTTGTCTGTTTCGGTGTCTATGCCTGTGTATCTATGTGTGTGCGTGCAGTATAATGTTACTGTGATTGGTCATGATCAAGGTAAATTTTTGCTCTGATGACACTAAATAATAGTTTTGGAGTTGGAGCCCTTGCTTTTGTTTTCTGGTAGTTTGCAATATTGCACAATTTTTGGTTTTATTTACCTGAGCTACCTCTGATAATATTTCAAAATGGCACTTTCCAGTCTCTACAGTCTGCATAAAAGATGTGCTTTCATTGTCACTTCTTAGAATTCTCTGGTAGTTAATGCCACTGCTGTCACTGGCATGGTGAACCCTTCCTTTTATCTGATATCCCTTGAGACTCAGTTTATACATTGAGGAAAGGTGTAAAGACAGGTGGGTATTTGGAATCAGGCAAGTGCCTTTCCCATATCCAATTTTGCAAGATAACTTGTCTCCACCA
Source organism: Vicugna pacos (assembly GCF_048564905.1). NCBI lineage: Eukaryota > Metazoa > Chordata > Mammalia > Artiodactyla > Camelidae > Vicugna > Vicugna pacos. Next base: position 37,598 of record NW_027328870.1, read on the forward strand.
ATCTGAATGGGGAGTTAGGACAGTGTCATGAATGTCTGAGTGTCTGAAGGATGGAATTTCTTTCTCCATTGTGGCTCCCTCCAAGTTACCTGTGACCATGATTGCTGGTGCAGTTGGATGCCGAAGCTGCGTGAACCACTGAGACTCTGTTTCTCCTGGGTTCTCTAAGCCTGTGGGCTCAGACACCCTAGTCAGTGGGCCTTGGTTGCAGGCACCTAAACTGCTCTTCCCTCAGTTGAGCCTCCTTTATGTGTTTTAGCCCACCAAACTTCAGCTTTACACATTCTTTCTGGAGTATTGTTTTGTGTTGTAGTTATTTTTGTTGAGATGTGAACTTTTTACTGACTGTAAATTTAAGGGGAGAGACAAAAATACTTTAAACATATGTCACTTTTGTCAAAGTATATATTTTTCATTTAAAAGCTTAAATTCTAATTAGGACACTATAAGAACAGTAAAGAAAGTGAACAAATCACCTCCCTTAATGTCATATTACTACAAAGTTTTTTTTATTTTCCTGGGTTATTTTGTTCATTGTTTTTCCCACATGCATGAACATTTTACTAAAATATATGCCTATAATCTCTTTAAAATCAATTAAATTATTAAAATATTTCTCTGTGCTGAAAATATAGCCCTGTTGCTTCTCTAATTTACAACTGGTAGCTTGCATATTTCTGTCTTCACCATCCTTCTTGTCTGTCCTGAAACAAAACCACTACTTGGTGCACTGCACATATATAAGTGATTCTGTTCCTGTTTCTTTATGATTATTTCTCTTATATCTTTAGTTTCCTCATATAAGTGATAACTTACAGTGTTTCTCTCCGTATGACTTATTTTCATATGTACAACACACTTTGGGTCCAGTCACATTTTTTCAAATGGAAGAAATTTATTTTTTGATATGACAATGACTAAGTATTTATTATGTTATCTATATCTCACATCTACTTCAGCCAATCATATGTTGATGGGCAGTTGAGTTGTGCATCTATCCTTGGCTATTTTAAATGAAGATGTTAAGAACAATGGGGGTAATATATCCTTTAAAGTTAATGTTTTCATGTTTTTACAGATTTATGTCAAAAACTGGAATTGCTGTGACATATATTGCTTCTATTTATAGTTTTCTGTTCACTGTTTACACTTTTATAATAGTGGGTTTATCAATTTATGTTTCCACCAACAGTGTACCTGGGTTCCCTTTTATCGACATTCTTATTAATGTTTGTCATTTGAAGTCTTTTTAAATAGCCATTTTGGTTGCTGTGGATCATATTTCATTCTGGTTGTGATTTACGATTTCCTAATGAATAGCAACGTTATGTTTCTTTTTATGTGAATGTAAATCATCCTTATATCTGATTTTGAAAATTTTCCATGAAGATCCTTAAAATGTTGAGGCCTGTGTTTTAAAATATTGGGACTAATTTGGTACATATATATTATGGATATTAACACCTTTTTGTTCTCATTGACTGAAATTATTCCTTCTATTCTGTGTGTTGTCATATGTCTTCTAGAAGGTTTCCTTTACACTGCAAAAGCTTTTGCACTCCACACATATACAAGAAGTAGAATCCCTGTATCATGTAGTACATCTAATTTCTCCTACGTAAACTTAAAACTATTATTGATAATTTTCCTTTCCTTTTTTTTTTTTTTTTTACTTAGGAGACAGATCACCAATAAATATTGGTATGATTTATCTCAAAGTCAATTCTTCTCATGTTTTTGATCAGAAATTGTATAGTTTCAGGTTTTACAATTAGGAAATTGATCCATTTTTATCTTATTTTGTATTCTATGGAAGGAAGTGCTCATACGTCTTCCTTTTACTTGTACTGTCCAGTTTTCCCAGAATTACTTGTTGAAGAGACTGCCTTTTTTCCATTGTATACTCTTGCCTCCTTTATTGTAGACTAATTGACCATATGTGTGTGGGTTCATTTTCGAACTCTTTATTTTGTTCCAGTGATTTATGTGTCTCTTTTAGTGATATATATTGATGTTTTGATTACTGTAGCTTTGTAGTACATTATAAACACAGGGAGGATAATACCTACAGCATTGTTCATTTTTCAATGATAATTTTAGAAAATTTGGTTCTTTCCTATTTTTGTATAAATTTTATTATTATTCTCCTTGTTTTGAGAAGAAATGTATGGATTCTGTGAGAATAGAAATTTAGTAAATGTAAAAACCTAACAAAAATAGTAAAATGTGGAGGACAAATCATACAATATTAAACAACTAATGGATTGCAGTAAAAATCAAAGGAAATATATATACAGAAAAATGACAACAGAAACAAAGTCCACGGGGTATAGCAAAAGCAGTATTAATAGGGATGCTTATAGCAAAATAATCCCACTTATACAAATAAGAAACATCTCTCCCTTATAACATTATCTTACAAACAAATGATGTAGCAAAATAAGAATAAAATTGTTAGTAGAAGGAAAGACAGCTGAAAGGTCAGAACATAAATAAATAAAATAATGATTAAAAATAGAAACATTCAATCAAACTAAGTAATGGCTTTTGAAAGATAAATAAAGTTGATAAACTTTAACCAGATTCATGAGAAAAAAAGAGTACAGATTAATAAGCTCAGAAATAAATGAGAAGTTACAGCTTATATCAAAGAAATACAAATCATCATAAGAAGATATAAGAAATTATATGTAAATAAAATGGAAACACTAGAAGAAATATACAATTTCTGAGAAAGACATAATCTCCAGAATGGAATGAGAAATAGAAAATATGAACAGATTTCCACTAATGAAATTGAATAAATAATTAAACAAAATCTCCCAAGAAACACAATTCCAGGCCTAGACATCTTCACAGGTGAATTTTGCCAAACATTTAGAGAAGAGCTATCACCTATACTTCTCTGAGAATTTCAAAAATTTGCAGACGAAGGAAGGCTTCCTACCCCAACTTTCTGTATCACACTACTACTAAAACTGGAACAAATACCTCAAAAAATTACAGGTAAAATACTACCGATAAGCATTGATGTAAAAGCATCACTGAAATATTAGCAAAGCAAAAAATACATTAACAGGATTATATATTATGATAAAGTCAATTTTAATCCAGGGATGAAAAATTGATTCACTACCTACAAATTAATCAGTATGATACACCACACTACAAATTAAAGTATAAAAATTATATAGTCACATTAATAGAGTCATAAAATTTTTTGACAATTCATCAACTATTTAAGATTATATTTCTCCTCAAATTGGGCATGAGGAAACATACCTCAACACAGTTAATGTCATATATGACAAGAACTCAGCTAACATGACCCTCACTGATTAAAAGCTGAAAGCATCTCCTGTAAGAGCAGTAAGAAGACAAGAATGCTCACTCTTACCACTTTTATTCAGTGTACTATTGGAAATTCTAGTCATAGCTATCCAAAATAAATGGAAATATAATATAGCTAATTTAGAATAGGAGTAAAAGTATCTGTATGCAGATGAGATACTTTAAACAGAAATCCTTTAGATTGCACCTCAAAACTACTAGGGCTTATCAATGCATTTGGTAAAATTTCAGCATGTAAAATTAACATACAGAAATCTTGCATTTCTGTACACAAACAACAAGCTAACATACAGAGAAAGTGAGGGAATTCTCTCATTTACAGTTGCATTACAAAAAGCAAAAGCTAGAAATATATCCATCCAAGGAGGTAAAAGTCCTGTACACAGAAAACTGTAAAATATTTATAACAGAAATTGAAGACAATGCAAACACATGAAAGGTTATACTGTGTTCATTGATGAGGAAAAATATATTGTTTAAATGACAGTAATAGCCAAGAAAATACATAAATTAAATTCAGTGCCTATCAAAATACCAAGGGCATTTTCTGAATTTACAATAAAGAATCCTAAAATTTACATGTAAACACAAAAGTGTTGAAATCACAAAAAAAGAAAAGAAAAGAAGAGAAAACAAACAATAAACAGAATCATATTTGACAAAGAAGAAAGAGGATGTATCATTTTCCCTTATTTAAAACTATAATACAAAGCTACAGTAATAAAAAGAATATGGTAGTGCACACAAAAAAGAAAATAATTTAACACGAAGAATGTCTGAAATTGAAATCAGACAGTTATGGTCATTTAGCCCATTACATAAAATGAATATACAGTGGGGAAAGTTAGTCAACAGGCATAAGAAACTGGTAAACATCAATAACCATCAGAAAAATGCAAGTCCAAAACACAAAAAGATTTTATGTCAGTCCTGTCAGAATGAATATTATCAAAAAAGATACAAAAGATAAGTGTTGGTGAGGATGTAAGAAAAAAAACCCTGATGCACTGCTGAAGTGAATGTAAATTTGTGCTGCCACTGTGGAAAACAGTATGCAGTTTTATCTAAAAATAAAGAATGAAATATAATCCAACATTTCCATATCTGGATACTTATTTCAAGAAAATAAAAACAATAACTAGAAAAGATAAATTCAAACATATATTCACTGCAGCATTATTTACAATAGAGAGGATATAGAAGCAAATTTATTGTTCATCAATAGATGATGGATAAAGAAAATTTGTGTTTATAGTATATATATCTACAAATCTATATTTTTTATTTTTATATATTATAGACTTATCTATATTTATATATATATATATATATGCACAACCACAGATAAAAATACAATGGGTTATTACTCAGCTATAAAAAGAATAACTTCTTAATTTGCAACAAATGGGTAGACCAAGATGGTATTATGCTAAGTGAAATAAGTCAGAAACAGAATGAAAAATGCTGTATGATTTTACTCATATTTGGAATTTAAAAGAAATGAACATACCACAACAGAAAAGGAGATATAGATATACAAAGAAACAGGTTGTTCACAAGATGGAGGGAAATGGTGTGAGGAAAAAGAAATACTTGACAAAAATTAAGAGAGAAAACTTTCCAGTTGCAAATTTAATGAGTCAGGGGCAAGAAATGTGCTGTATGGGGAATAGAATATAACTATGAAATATCTTTAAATAGCAACATATCATAACTAGATATATTCCAGTGATCAGTTTGAAATGTACTACAAATAGAAAAAAGCACGTTGTTTAAGAGGAACTAAAACAGTTTATAGATTAAAGTACACTTCAAAAACAAACATAGTTTAAGAAAAAAATTAGATTTGTAGCTAACAGAGGCAGGGGTTTGGAAAGGAGGATTTCCTTAATGCACTTAAAAGCTACCAATCGCCAGTCGTAAAATATATGTGTCCTAGGGATGCCCCAGAGTAACATGAAAATTACAATTAATACTGCTTTATGTTACATATCAATGTTGTTAAGGGAGTAGACCCTAAGTTTTCTCATCACAACCAAAAGGCAAATTGTATCTCTTTAATATTGTATCTAAATGAGATAATGAATTCTCCCTAAAGTTGCTATGATAGTTATTTCATGATACTTGTAAATCAAATCACTATCCTGTGCACCTAAACTTACACAATATTCTACACCAATTATATTTCAATAGAAGCAGAAGGAAAAATGGAAAGTCTATATTCACATATTCCCATGTCATTTCTCATGATTGCTTCTGCAGCAAGTAAACTTGAGTCATGATATACTTATCCTAGGTAAAGATACTCATAAATAAGTGATTCTAATAAATTATACATAAAGATACTAATAAAGTTAGTGTTTTAGCATGCCTTTAAATTTCTTCATGTTAACAGCCCACTGCTTCTGTAGGCATCAAAATTTCACACTGTGTATTCATCTGAGATTAGGGAATGGATACAAATTTTAAACTGGCTGCTCTTGCTGTGAGTGATAAAGTTCACTGTCTCTGACCGATGGTCTCATCTCCCCGACAGCATCTGTAAGAATTGAACATGCTAGGTTGCTAAAAATCTCAGCATTGGAAAATATCAGAACTCCTACAATTATTAACTGATTTGCAATGGGAATGCAATACTGACAAAGACTTGATTTTGGAAAACAATGTGGTGTTTTCTCATGGTTGCATTAGGGGATGTAAGGAAATCCCTGAGATCCACAACAAAAATTCTTGCTCATGTGCTGGGCAAAGAAGTGTAAAAGATCTGCATTATTAGGACTGAGGACGGCTTTCAAAATGTTGTCTATGCTCACTCTATTCCAGGTAGTACAAGGAAAATAGGTAATTGCAATTTCTAGGTGAACGGGAGTAAGTCAGTGGTTCACTCTCTTTAAATTAGTCAAGGGGTGATCAAAGCCAAAATAAGATGTATCAACAATAAGAAATAGAAGAAAATAGAAATTAAACATAAGCTTAAATTAAAAAGGAGACACGGTCCTGTGCTGGGCTCTGGGGACTGGAGAATGTATATGCATCAGTCAAATTTAAGGGTTCATTGGCTAGGCCCAAGCATCAGCTCGGGATTCAATGAACATTTAACAATTAGTATACTGGGAGAAATATAATATTCCTCTCCCTGAACAGAAGAAAATCAGATGGCTCAATGAAACTCTTAATTCACAGAGATTCTGCCAGATGCAGAATAATAATTCACTGATGACTCAACTAAGACATACTTAGTTACTGCTTATAATCCATCATCACACACATACACAGTGGTAGACAGATTTGTAGTATTTAGTGGGAAGAGTTCTGTGGGCAGAGCTCAGAGAATAGTTTTCAAAGTATCAGCCAACTTTTGTACTTTTGCCAATAGTCAAGCTTTTCCCAGGTATAAAACTACAGTTGGGCAAACAATATTCTTGTTTAGGAATTCTAATTTTGAAATTATACTGTAGCTTTTGACTTTTCAGTATAAAACCTTGTTCAGAAGATCATGGTAAGACCCACTGTCTGATATGGGAGCTGGAAACTAGCTGCTGAACCAGCCCATCTGAACCCCAGACTGCTAATATAAGCAAGAACATAGCCACCATCAGAGTTGAGCTGACAAACTTAAAAGCTTGATATTTCTGTTGTAGGAACAACCACTGTTGTCCAGGCACAGATCTCCTGCTGCAAGTGATCTCTTTTCTTCACTTGGTAAAGGACATATTGGTGGGATGTTGTAAGAGCTTTCCCTGGCCCATTTGCCCTTTCTGCAGATTATCAAAATTTTCTTCACAACTGGTGACATATTTTCAGGAGTCAATGTTGCCATTCCAGTCTTATCAGCTGAGAATTTCTGCATGATTATGAGCAGAAGCCTTAGACACCCTGACGTTGCCTACAATTTTTCCAGCATTTCAGGGCATTTCACATTCTGAAAATGATTCACCTTTTATTTTAAATTAATGGGAAATAGTCAAAGTCTGCAATGAATATTATATATTTCCTAATATCTGCAGAAATTTGGTACTCATGCATTTGGACAAATTTATAATTCCACCACCCTCACCTCTTTCTAGTCTACACATTTTAGATTGCAATTTGATTACTGAATATGACCACCCCAACCAAGGATCTAGTACCTCTTAGATACTATCTGTGTTAAGGTTAGAAGGGGCACATGTTATGTGGGTTGCATAAACCTGCATTAAATGTTTGCAATAGCACTGTCTCTTCTGGACAAAGCTCTGATTCTAAGAAGTAACTTAATTAGAAGTCATTATAGTTATTAGTATGGGGAATTGAATCAGCTACTTTGGTTTGGGTGGTTGATGAAGACACAGGAAAAAATCCAGCAAATATGAATGGAATGCTTTAACCCTCTGGAGGCATGAATTAAGAAGAAAATAATACTTTGTCTCCTGTACCTACCTCCACATACTATCTTGAGTGACTAGTCCTTGGGCTAAGAAAAGAGCTAGATTGTGGTGAAGAGTAAAGACCATAATGAAATAGTTTGAAAACCATGAGAGATTTGTTGTTTCAGTAAAGTAGATTTTGCTTAAAATAAACACGTATTTTTCATTCACTAAATTCTAAAATGCATCCTGTGGCATGTGCTGTGCTTACTGTGCTGGTATCCAAGCTAGACAAGTAAAGGCGGATAGACAGAAAACATCTGAAGAAGGTAGTTTCTGTACTGAGGCTGGCAAAGTCTAAGTAGGTAAAAGGAGGACACCCAAAGGCCAAGGGTGAGCTGGATCAAAAGTGGTGAGGTAGCAGCTAACACAGTTGACAAGTATTTGCCTGGATGTATCTCAAGATACAGTGAAACATAAAGATATACCAAGGAAGGCAGATGCCAGATGTAGAAAGAAATGACTAAACAAAGTTGATTTTGTGGGCTTAGAGTTGGAAAGGCATTAAGAGCCACCAAGACGACGTAAGCTTGCCTTTGGCTGGAAAATAAATGCAAAATAAAGTATCGACTAGAAAATATAGTATAGATTCTTGAGGGCAAAAATTAAAGCACCAATTGGAATGCTTTGAGAACAACACAAAGAAGACCATAAAAAAAATTACTTCTTAAATTCTACCACATGCTGAATGTGCCATCTGAGACTACATCATGTGACCTTTATGATTCCAGGGATGATATAATAGAGACCATGAACCCTGGGCTGGTTCCTGCATTTATCTTCTGTTCCAACCCATTCTAACTTAACACTTTTAATACTTTCCAGGGTGAACCAGAAACCACTTTGTACTTTTCCCTCTCTCCATGTTTTAGTCTTTTTCCAAATTCTTCCATTTTCTCTTCTTCCTTACAAGAAGTTATCTAAGTTAACTCCCATATTGTTCCATCAAATGATCATGTAAATCAAATATCTCTTTTTTCTTTAAATAGTAACTAAGTCTCCCATTTAACTCTTAACACTGTTTAAAAAAAAAGATTAATACAGGTACACATCTATGTTTATTGTTCAAATAAGAAAATTGAAGATAGTTGTCGACATTTGCCAACATCAATTTTAATCTTTGTTATCTTGCATAATCTTGTAGTCCTTTGGTAAATCAGTTGTAATTAGGATGTCGTTCATAAACTGCAGATGGCTGATGAGTTGGCCTTGAAAGAGAGGTAGCTGATGTATCAGCTATCACTGTTATTGGAAACCGTGGGTTGCTCACAGGTTAAAGTTTACAAAAACGACCTTCATTGGCAGATATGTTGTGATATTTTTTGGAAAAGTATAAGGCTCCACCATCAGTCCAAAATAATTCCTCTGTATGGGAGAGACGATTCGGTACTGAGAAGTACAAATTGTAGTTGTAATGGAGTTAATCACATGGCCATTTGTTTCATTGTAGCTGTTTTGAATGTGCCCGTGGACTATGGTAAACTGATTTAAAATAGCTCATTGATCCACTGCATTTTGTTATGGTGGTCTAACTGAAATTGACGATGGAGGAGAAAAATCACCTCTGATCGGGGTAGTTTTATCAACAATTATGTGGCTAGTAGAGGGCTTTCTTATTAGAGGCATGTTTAAATTTGCAGACGGTAAAAATGCACTTTCTCCACTAGTGTCAGCCACAAAACCTGAAATATGATTATCCACATTACACCCTGCTTATAGTGCTTCTTGTTGAAATCTTCAGCCAATGAAGACACCAGAGAGGAATTTTTAATCCCAACTCTTCTTTTTATTCTCACTAAAAGCTGGGGACAGCCTCATTTAAAATTTGGATTATAATAGAAATGCAGCTACAACCAAAGGAGAAATATTTTAGTAATATTTTAAACCAAAATACAAGTCTAGAATAAGCCTAGCCTATAAAAGCTCAGATTCCACGTTTTCTATGCAAAGATAATATCATCAAAATATGAACATTACTGACGATTTTTTTGAAGTTCCTTATTTGGAAACTACACATTTAAATAGTATACTCATCAAATTTAAGAAGTTAGCAATTGCAGTAACGGTCAATGCCACTTTTTAAAAGCAGCTTTAATACCTTTATTAAGATTTCTGGAAAGATTCAAAGTTGCAAGCGAAGTTTCTCATAATATTGACTACTTAATGTACTGTCCTCATTTTTTAGAAAAAGTAAAGGATTTTAGCCTTAGCAGTTTTATAAAATTTTCAAAATCTAGCTTTATATTTATATTACCATTGATTGATAAACAAAATAAAATTTTATATATAAGTTACCAAGTGGTAACTAAAATTTCTGAATACTTTTCTTAAAACAGAGACTCCTTTTTCTTCAGCCAGAAAGTCAGCCAGACAAGCAGAAGTTTGAAAATTCTGCCGTACTTTCCTAAACCCATAATGGTAATGCTGTCTAAGTAAACTTTTCATACTTCCAGTTTCAAATATTCTGAAAGGAGCCTTTCTTTCCAAAACTTCCTTCTTAAAGACATCTTCATCAATCACAATGAAAGATCCATTATCTTCCAAACAGATGGATTTAAATTGGTCACTCCCAGGCATTTTCAAGAGTTTTTTTGGAAATGTCAGAGAATGAAAATGATTATCTTAATCTGGTTCAGAGACACAATGTGTGTTACATGGTGTTTAAAACAAGGATTCTAAAGACAAAGTCTAAAAAGCATTTTCTTCAAACATAGACCTCACGTCCAAGTCCCCAGAGAATGTTTGATCACACAATAGAGATCTACCAGAGTTTCCTGAACCAGTTGTTCCATCTTTAAAAGACACATCTTGAATTTCTGAAGAAATATGTGCCATCTCAAATAACTTTTTCTACAGCTACTTTTCTAATCTGCATGATTTTGTGCAATGCAGCTTAAAATGCTGCTTTGGCAGGTCTGCACAGATAAATTGCTGGCCTTCACAATGGTTCTCAACTTGAGTAGCTGTGACATCACAAAACGACTGGTCTCCCAGCAACTCAAGTGTAACGTTCAGCCAGTGTTTATTTCTCATTCATCCAGTTAAAATGAAACATATTGGATACTTATTTTTATAGTGTGATTTGCAAATATTTTCCCCATAAAATCTTTTAAACAATTAAATATTTGGGTCTATGAAATAAAACCAATCTCCATTTGTCCACAAATTTATAACAGATTTGAGAACAGAGTATAAATAATGCAGAAAATGTATAAAATAATTTTTAAGTTTTGTAATTTACAGTGAAATTTGTGTAAAACCTGTACAGAAATGTATAACTATTTCATCATCATTTGTAATTAAAGTGAAATATAATTTGATTTGGAAATGGAAATAGGCATTTATATGTGTATTTTAGAATAAGTAGCTCTATATGCAAAACATGAGAAGAATAAATATTAGTTTATTTGGTATGTTTATATATAAATGGTTAATATATATGAAATAAAATTAGATTAAAATAATCAATCAAATTGAAGATATCCCAAAGGGAAGAATTTTTTTTTTAATTTGTAGTTCAGTTCTATAAGTGAAACAAATGTAATTTAATATTCTACAATAAAATTGCAAAAGAGACAATCTTATTGTATATTTACAAATGTTTATTTTTGCCATTCTACCACTCAGAGGTTTATCATTCCCTAGAAGTAATAAATTTTCTTGACATCTTTATAATCCATACTCTTGGGGTTTCTGTTAAGTGTTCCAAAATGTTGTTGATATATAAACTTATGCACAAGATCCTGGGTTCAGTAAGCATTGCCTCCATTAAGGGACAAAGAAACAAACAATCAAAAAACAAAGATATAACAGTATATGTAGGTTGGGGTGGAAGAGACCAGGTAAAATATTTTAGGAAGCAATACTTTTCTCAGTCCTGAAACAGTTGACACTGTTAGTATAATACGGCATTTTAAGGCAAGTGTCTTGTGCACTAATTGTAAATAATAGCTATGTTCTGTATCAGTAAACTGTATAAATCCAGTTCTACCAAATATTATATGCTTTATTAAGAAATAAATTCCTTTAAACATACGCAAATTCAAAATCAGTGATAAAATTTTTAAATAAATAAATGTACCCTCAAGCTACAATGTAAATTTTTCTTTCACTATGTGTAAATTCCCTTCTAAATAAATGTTAGCAACCTGAATTCATTGCATATTATAAGTAGTATAAACTATAGTTAAGTTGGATTTAGTCCTGATAGATAAATATTATTTAACTTACACAAATGAATATGTGTGATATCATCCCTTTAAAAAACAAAGAATTCAAAAATAACAATCTCAAAATATGTAGGAAAATTATAGACAGGTCTGATCTTAACATCTTTATAAAAATATCCTTAAATTCGCTCTAGATAGAATGTAACTAAGCATAATAAAAGCCATATATGAAAAACCCATGATTTATTTCAATTTCAATGTTAACTTACAGGAAGATTTTCTTCTGGTCCAGTAATAAGAAAAAGAAGCTCATTTTCACAAGTACTAAATTACACTACTAGAAGTCCTAGCCAGAATATCTAGTAAAGTGTCGGAGCCAGCCGACAATCGATCAGGTCCAGAAACCTGTGCTGCAGGACTGAGAAAAGAAAGACAAGACTAAAAGGTGGGGTTGAGAGGGTCTCACTCTAGCCCACAAGACGCTAGGTCAAGAGTGGACATCGAGTTTATTTCAGGCAGTTAATTTATACAAATTCAAGTGACTACCTTGTGCATTCTTGCACGTAGGCACAGGTATTGTTTTTCAGGGTACATTAATGGTGTGCACTAAAATCATTATCATTCTTTACTGTTCCATACGCCAAGATTGACTGATCCCCTAAAGCTAAGATCATAGACTAATATTATTGTTCCTTTAGGCTAACATCATGACTCGTGTATCATTAGCTCAAGTGATTGTTCTTTCAGACAAAGATCACTAACTTGTGGCCGATTGTATCTCTTTCCAGAAGCCCTAGTTCTTAATAACTCAATGGCATTAAGATGTTTTTCCGACTCCAAGTGCACCTGCTGTTTTTCTAACAAAGGGGTGGCGGGACAGAGATTGTCTTAGCTCAATCAGCCTTAGAGCCTGACGCCCCGCACTCTGGGAGTTTAGGCCCAGTTTCTGTGCTCGGCAGTCCCAACCTCAGAGCCTGGCGCCCCACATTCTGGGAGTTTAGGCCCATTTTATGTGCTCGGCAGCCCTCAGGTCATGAGTGGCCCCCCGCAACTCCCCCTTTTTTAATTTTTAAATAATGACAGATGCATCCAGGTCCAGAACATCCCGCCATTATTGCCGATGAATTCGGCTAAACGCAAGCATCCGTTGCATCAAGAATTCGGACAAACAGGAGAGTATACAAGGGGCCATACAAATCAGGATCAAAATTATTATGACAATCACCAGAGCATGCTTCCACCAGTCACTTTTAAACCAATCAAACCATTGTGCTGGCAAGAAAGGTGTGGGAGAATCCATATTTTTAATTTGCTTTTGCATATCATCCACAGCTTGAGAAATATTAGCAGACAAGTCTGGTATAAACACACAACATTCTACCTTAATAATAGCACAAGTCCCTCCCTGAGCAGCTGTAATAATATCAAGAGCCATCCTATTTTGAAGCACTGCTTTTCTCATAAGCGTTTGTTCAACATTGATTTCTTCTACAGCATGCTTTACATCAATTAGAGTCTTCTGTGTAAAATTAGTTAAAGCATTTACTTTAGTCATGATATCAACATTTCCTAATGAAGGAATAAAAATAGCAGCAAGATAATCATACCACTTAAAAGCTGATCGAATCCAATGAGCATGCAAATTAGGCATATTAGCAGGAATGCCTTGTACAGATTTTACAATTCTGCCAGGTGCTATAACAAATCCTAGCGTACAACGTCCCACCCAGCCACAAGGTAACCAAGGCCAAATATTAGTTCCACAAATCCATTTTGTCCCATTAGGTGCAACACAACGATAGCCTGGATTATTCCAGTCAGAACCAGGCCATACAAAAGGCTTTTTACATGTAAATGTAACATCTATGGTCCATTTACAAAGTCTTTGAGATAAATATCCCAAATATTTCCAGTCCTTTCTTGATAGAGTCTTTTCATTAAATCCACATGGTTGTTCTCTTTGTTCCCAACAAATATCCGCAGGACTCGTTAATTGTCCAGCTTCTGGTGTAACCCACATATGTTGGTCCCATATTTGATAGAATTGTCCCGTAAGACGTTCAGAAATATCTGCGTTCGGTTGTCTTGCTTGCGGTGGGACTTTACGATATAAATCTATAGCCTCTTTTTCTGTAGCATTAAGATCGAAAAGAAAATCTGACTGTGTAACCTTTACCGAACACCAGGCAAGTGCAGACACATTTTGAGAATACAACCCAGCATATCTTTCCCGTTGTTGAAAAAGCAATTCACAAATGGCATGAAATTCATGTTTAGTAACAGGCATAACCCACCAAGGCAAACTTCCAACGGATAAAGGCATAGCACTGCATACCCAACAGTCAGATGAGTTATGGAAATCAGCATAAGCTTGAGCCCAGGACAAAAACACATTGGCGTGTGCACCAGGAAAAGATGACAAGGTAATAGAACATGCCAGGCTCACAATTAAGAACATCAGTGACACAGGTGAATTTTCAGTCGTCTTCGCTATCTGATTCGCTTGTTGAACAAACTGCTGCACCTGTGTCTCTGTCGGCAGGGTCTGAAGTTGTAATCGTCGAAGTCTGGATAGCATCTTTCTTTTCCGCCTGGCGTACCAGCCTTTCCGGAAGCCAGCGCGGCGTATCGGCATCTTGCGGAAAAACACAAACATGGCCTCTTCCCCACATTAGAACTGGATCGGGGCCAGCCCATTGATTAGTTAGTGGATCCTTCCATCTCACCAAAGGGTGGTGAGAGGGTTGTTTATTCCAAAAACTTTGGGCGGCCGAATTGCCTTTTATGTCGTAAGTCAAAACATTTAAAATAAAAAGGGCATGGTGTAAATAGTTCTGTGGAGTAAGGGGATATAATTCCCCCTTCTTTAATTTATGAATTTGATTTTTAAGCGTTTGGTGGCAACGTTCCACAATTCCTTGCCCTTGAGGATTATAGGCAATTCCAGTTTTATGCTCTATTTTTAAAGTTTGGCAGAAGCGTTGAAACATTCGGCTAGTGTAGCAAGGGCCGTTGTCGGTTTTTAGCACACGAGGTTGGCCCATGACAGAAAAACATTTTAAAAGATGATTAATACAATGTTTGCTTGCTTCTCCAGTTTGTAATGTAGCATGGATAAAACCTGAATAAGTGTCAATGCTGACATGGACAAATGGAGTGTTACGAAATTCTTTAATATGAGTAACATCCATTTGCCAGAGATGATTAGGTAAAAGTCCCCGAGGATTTACCCCATAGTGTGGGACGGAAACTGTAGTAGGACAGGTAGAACAGGTTTTTACAATTTGACGAGCAGCTTCACGAGGGATTTTAAATTGCAGCCGCAAGCTATGACTATTTTGATGATGAAGCGCATGAGAACGTTTAGCTTCATCAAAGGCAGGATAAAGCTGAGTAGCTCGATCAACATTAGCATTTCCTTCAGAAAGAGGGCCAGGTAAATTAGTATGTGCCCGGAGATGACCAAAATAGCAAGGATGACGGCGACTGCGAATAATAAGCTGCACGTCAAAAAATAAACGGTTGACATAGGAATTAACAGTGCCAATAAAAGGAACAGTTTCTAAAATTTGTAAGGCACGAATGATATATTGGCTATCAAAAAAAAGATTACAGGGCACATGTTGCACCGCTATTAAAGCAGCTTGAACTGCTAATAGTTCTACTACTTGAGCAGAAGTTTGAGATGTTTGCCAAGAAACAGTTTTATCTTTAATAATATAGGCTGCAATACCATTAGATGATCCATCGGTAAATACTGTGGTAGCTGAGGAAAGGGGGGAGAGAACAGTATTGTTTGGGAAGAGAAATGGATGCGACTTTGCAAATTGAATTAGTTTATCAGCTGGATAATGAGTAGTAATGCGCCCTGTAAAATGGGCTAGAGCAAGGGCCCAAGAATCATTAAATTGTTGTAACTGAGCTTGTTGCTCTCTAGTATATGGAACTGTAATATAATGTGGGTCTCTGCCTAAATATAAAGTGGAGGCAGTACGTCCCTCTGCAATTAAAGAGCAGACTAAATCAGGATAAGCAGCTAAAGCTTTTGAAGGGGAAACATGCATATGTATCCAATACATAGGACTATGCTGATAAATCACTCCGGTTGGCATATGAGGAGTGGGTAAAATAAGTAAACCCCATTCTTGATTATAGTCACAGTAAGTACATTGCTGGTTTTCAATGGCCTGTTCTACTTCACGTAAAGCCAAAGAAGCTTCAGCAGTCAATTTTCTAGAACGAGGATTGGTGTCTCCTTTAAGAATGTCAAACAAGGGTTTTAAAGTTCCAGTAGAAAGTTTTAAATAAGGACGAATCCAATTAATATCGCCCAGAAATTTCTGAAAATCATTTAAAGTTAAAAGGGAATCCGTGCGTAGCTGAATCTTTTGTGTTTGAAAAGTAAAATTATGTAAACGGAATCCCAAATATGCATAAGGGCAAAATCGTTGAACTTTTTCATCAGCAATTTGAAGGCCAAAGGCTTTTAAAGAAATCAGCATTTGATCAAATACAGTTAATAAATAGCCTTCTTGAGAGTGTGCAATTAAAATATCATCCATATAATGAATCAAATAAACATCTGGATATTTTAAACGAATAGGCTGTAAAGCTTTAGCAACGAATTTTTGACATAAGGTGGGGCTGTTAGCCATGCCTTGAGGCAAAACTAGCCACTGATATCGTTGCATAGGCTCTTTAAAATTTGTGGAAGGAACACTAAATGCAAATCTCTTACAATCATCAGGATATAGAGGAATAGTATAAAAACAGTCTTTTAAATCAATAATAATTTTATAAGTTCCATCAGGTATAGCCATAGGAGTAGGCAGACCGGGCTGTAAGGCACCTATTAATTCTAAAGTTTCATTTACTTTGCGTAAATCTTGTAACAATCTCCATTTTCCAGACCTTTTCTTAATGATAAATATAGGAGAATTCCAAGGTGAATTAGAGGGAGCAATATGCCCGCTGTCCAACTGTTCCTGCACCAATTGTTTTGCAGCGGCAATTTTTTCTTGAGAAAGGGGCCATTGATCGACCCACACAGGTTGATCAGATTTCCATACAATAGGATCTGCGTGAGTCGCAGGACAGTCAAGGGCCCCCATTAAAAATAACCCAAACCTGTCTTATCCCTCTTTCCTTTTATTTGTAATGGTTGAGTAATTCCTTGATTATGTTTACCTAGACCTTTATTTGGATATAATCCTTGTGATAACAACTGGTGAGAAACAGTGGGGTTGGGGCTATACAGAAAGACCCCCATATTAGACATAATGTCTCTTCCCCATAGATTAACAGGCAAACTAGGAAGAATATAAGGCTGAAATATTCCAGAATGTCCTTCCTCATCCTTCCAAGAGAGAAAAGCAGAACTTTGTTCCGGATTATGCAATTGTCCAATTCCTTGTAACATGGAAAGGGCAATTTGTTTTGGCCAATTTTCAGGCCAGTGAGAGGCAGCAATTACAGAAATATCTGCTCCAGTATCTAGAATGCCTTTAAATTTTTTGCCTTGGATTTCCAAAGTCAATTCAGGTCTCTGGTCGCTTATCTGTTGCATCCAATAAGCGTCAGAGGAACCAAAACCTGCAGTACCTCTTTTATGATCAGTTTTATGTCTTCCAACAGTAAGAGTCGGCAATAAGATTAATTGAGCAATACGTTGGCCTGCAGGAATGGCCGTTATCGTTCGAGGAGAGTGAGCCATTACCTTGATCTCTTCTTCAAAATCAGAGTCAATCACTCCTGGAGCAACAAACAACCCTTTCATAGTTGTACTACTGCGTCCTAACAATAGTCCCACACTGCCGGGAGGTAAAGACCCATAAATTCCAGTAGGAAGGTCCTGCATTCCCATTTCTGGGGTCAATACTGTGTAGGTGGAGGCACAGAGGTCCAGTCCTGCACTCCCTGGGGTTGCTCTATAGAGGTCTGAAATACTTGGTCGGGAAGAAACGGGTTGTGGCTGACCTGAGAGGTCTCCTGAATTGCCTCATAACATTGTTTCAGGGCCTGGGGCTGGCCCCTCACCCAGTTTCCCTGGTTCAGAAGTTGTCCATTTATATCAGTTTTAGATCGACAGTCCTTAGCCCAATGTTTTTCCTTTTTACATCTGGGACACAGGCTTGGGCCTGTAACTAATGTATTTTGACCCATTGGCTGCTGTCCCCGTTTAGGACATTGATTTGCTCAATGTCCCAATTGGCCACAAGCATAACAACTACCAGGAGGACCAGCTACTCTGGAAGATCCTTGGAAATTGTGTTTAGGAAGATTTTGTTGAAATAAAACCTCTTTTTACTGTTTTTCCTTGTAAAGCAGCGGCTAAGGCTATTCCTTGAACATAGGAAGGTCCTATATCAGCACAAATTCATATAAAATCAGCCAAATTACTCTTTTTTCTATAAGGTCTAAGAGCTGCCTGGCAAGCAGAATTAGCATTTTCATAGGCCAATTGTTTAGCTAAAACCAATCCTGCTTGCTCGTCCCCTATAACCTTACCGGTCTCCATAAGGCGAGCAACAAAATCCTGATATGGCTCGTAGGGACCTTGTCGGATCTTAGACAGATCCTCAGTTTTATTTTCAGAGTTTGGCAGCTTCCTCCATGCTCTCAACGCTGCTGCATTTATTTGAGGATAAGCACCAGGCAAATATCCTAATTGTGAATAGGTATCCTGGTATTGTCCCTCTCCGGTCAGTTGTTCTAAGGTAACCTGAATACCTTGTCTTTGATTAATACTTGTTGTTGCTGCACAATTTTCATAAAATTCTGATTTCCAGAGTAAATAATTTCCTCCAGATAAACAGGCGCTTGCCACTTGCTTCCAGTCATTAGGAGGCAAATATTGATTTCCTAAACTTTCAACAATGGCTTGTGTAAAAGGCGCAGTAGGTCCATATTGAGCACAAGCCATTTTTAATTCTTTTAATTGTTTAAAAGGAATAGTTTCATAGTATCTCTGTTGTTGGGCATCCTCAAGGACTGGCTATACTAAAGAAAAACCAGGAATGTGTTCTCCTTCTTTACTAGCTTGTTGCAAAGCCTTTTGTAAAGGACTTAAAACAACAAATTTTGGTGTCCATGCCTCCTGGGATGTGTAACCAGGAGGGGGAGAAGAAGTTAGAGGTAAGGTCCTATGGTTATTTTTAGAAACATTTTGTTGAACACATTCTGTAATAATGTTTTTAAGCTTAGTCATGTCAAAATTTTTATTTTCTTCAGTTAAAAAGACACCCCAAGGGTCTTCATCCCTATGATATTGAGCAGCTTGCTCCTCTAATTCCTCCTGATCGGCTGGATCTAATTCTGAATCAAAAGGATTGTCACTTGCATTTACTGCAGGAGGAGCAGAGGGTGCTTCTTTCAATTCTGTATTAGTAGGAGCGGAAGGCTCAATATTTTCTATCTTGACTGTATCTAATTTCTCTCCCTCAGTAGCTGGATCGAGGCAATCTCGAATTAACTGCCATAAGGGCAAAACAGTGACCGGTAATTTATTTGGGCCATTAGCTGTATAATAATCTCTCAAATGAACCCCAACAACTCTCCAGGTTTCTAAATTGACAGTGCCTTGTTCTGGAAACCAAGGACAAATTTCCTCCACAAAAACAAGAAATTGTTCTAAACGTTGCTTTGTAACCTGAATTCCTCTTGCTTTTAACATAACTCTAAGCATCTGTACAAATAAGCCTCTACTATTATTTTGCCCCATACTCTCAAATACACTCCCCGCAGAAACTTACTTTCACCTTAAAATCGAGCGCTCCTCGTTCCTTCCGCGGCGGTCGCTGCAGCAATCTCTTCCAGACTTCAGGTCCCTTTTCGGGCGCCACTTGTCAGAGCCAGACGACAATCGATCAGGTCCAGAAACCTGTGCTGCAGGACTGAGGAAAGAAAGACAAGACTAAAAGGTGGGGTTGAGAGGGTCTCACTCTAGCCCGCAAGACGCTAGGTCAAGAGTGGACATCGAGTTTATTTCAGGCAGTTAATTTATACAAATTCAAGTGACTACCTTGTGCATTCTTGCACGTAGGCACAGGTATTGTTTTTCAGGGTACATTAATGGTGTGCACTAAAATCATTATCATTGTTTACTGTTCCATACGCCAAGATTGACTGATCCCCTAAAGCTAAGATCATAGACTAATATTATTGTTCCTTTAGGCTAACATCATGACTCGTGTATCATTAGCTCAAGTGATTGTTCTTTCAGACAAAGATCACTAACTTGTGGCCGATTGTATCTCTTTCCAGAAGCCCTAGTTCTTAATAACTCAATGGCATTAAGATGTTTTTCCGACTCCAAGTGCACCTGCTGTTTTTCTAACAAAGGGGTGGCGGGACAGAGATTGTCTTAGCTCAATCAGCCTTAGAGCCTGACGCCCCGCACTCTGGGAGTTTAGGCCCAGTTTCTGTGCTCGGCAGCCCTCAGGTCATGGGTGGCCCCTCGCAGTAAAGAAAAAACATAAAATTCATCCAACTTGTAATAAAGTGAAGTTTTTAGATAACATAATTATGCATATATAGAAAACTGCATAGACTCCTCCAGTGACTGAAATAATGAACAAGCTTAGTAAACTTGCAGAATACAAAATCAATCTACAAATATCCGTTGCATTTTTGTATAGTAAAAACACAGTATCAGAAAGAGAAATTAGGAAAACCATTGTGTGTAAATTGATACCAAAAAGAATAAAAAAGGAATAAATTTGATAAGTGAAACAAAAGTTCTAAACATAGATCTATATATTACAGGTACAAGAAATATAAATAAACAAAATAAAGAGAAAGATATTCTGGGCTGATGGGTTGTATAAAATATGAAGAAATATTCTACTCTATCTTTCACATGTTCAAACTCCCCAGAAGTAATTATTGAGGAGAATGTCTTTTCTTAATTTTATACTCATGCATCCCTTTCCATGGGTTATTTGATCATAGGTGTGAGGGATTATATCTGGTTTTTCTATTCTCTTCTATTAATTGGTGTCTGCTTTTGAGCCAGTATCATGTTGTTTTAATTATTAAAGTTTTGTAGGACTGTTTAACATCAGAGAATTTTAACCATTAGATTTAATACTCTTTTTCAGGATTATTTTGGCAGCTCAAGATCTTTGTTGTTTTAAAATTATTTGTTCTATTTATTGGAAATATCTCATGGGTATTTTCACATGAATCACACTAAATGTATGTTGCATTGGGTACTATGTTTTTTTCAACCACATTGTTTCACATCATTAACATAAGAGATCATTTCATTTCTTTCGATAAGTTTTAATTTCCTTTATCAATGTTTTCTGTTTTTTAACGTATAGGTTTTCACCATGTTTGTTAACTTCATTTATAGATGTTCTTTATATATATACAATTATATACATATTTGTAAACTCATTTCGTACACAAGTAGAGCAGGCAGAAGGCAGTGGCAAGACATATTCAAAGTCCTGAATGAAAGAAAGCTGTAATCTAAGA
This sequence comes from Vicugna pacos, assembly GCF_048564905.1. NCBI lineage: Eukaryota > Metazoa > Chordata > Mammalia > Artiodactyla > Camelidae > Vicugna > Vicugna pacos. The sequence continues at coordinate 59,004 of NW_027328870.1, forward strand.
TGCTTTATCAAGCAAGTTTAACTTTTAGAATAGAAGGAGAGATAAATAACATCCACACAAGCAAATACTTAAAGAATTTAGTAAGAGAAAGAGAAATACAGAAAGATCTACTCTAAATAAAAAAGAAGCAGGATGCTATAGAAAAGAGAAAGGCATAATTAGAAAGGCAATATCTGCAATGACTTATAACAGAATAAATATGATGTTGTAAAAAAGGACATCAAAATTTTTAAAAGTCACAGAGTGAAACAGGAAAATACAGAGTGTTTTCTTCTTGTTTCTGTTCTCTGTAGGATGGGTTTGAGTTTGTATTCTTATCAGTTAAAATAAACATATTTAGTACTGGCCAATATACATACAAAACAAGATACCATAAGTCAAAAGCTTACAATGAAGTCACAAAGACAAAAAGAAACCAAGGTAATAAAAGAAAACTTATCAAGCCATAAAAACAAAAAGAAATGAACAAAAAGAAAATACCAAATCAACTGGAGAAAGAAGTTCAATATGGAAATAAACACCAGTCTATTAATAATTACCACAAATGTTAATGGACTTAGTGCTTCAATCAAAAGATATATATTGTCAGATGTGATAACATAACAAGACCCTACATTATGAAGCATAGAAGAGACCCACTTTAGTAAGAGGAACACACATCCATTTATAGTCAGAAGGTGGAAAAATATACTCCATGCAAATACAAATGACAAGAAAGCTGGACTAGCAGTACTGACTTCACAAAAAGAGACTTTATAAAAAGGCCATAGAGAAAGATAAACAAGGACATAATTTAATGATTAAAGGAGCAAATCAAAATGAGGGTATTACACCTATTAATATATATGCAGTCAATATAGGAGCACATAAATAAATAAAGAAAATACTAATAGATAAAAATAGAGAAATCCCTGGGAATACAATCAAAGTAGGAGACTGCAGCTCCCCATTACAATCACTGGACTGGTCTTTCACAAAGAAAATTAATAAGGGAACATAGATAATAAAATAAATTATAAAATAATTGGAGATGCTTGATATTTTCAAAACAGTACTTCTCCCCAAAATAGTATATACATTCTTTTCCTGTGCACAAGGAACATTTTCTATGAAAGATTATGTACTCAGGTACTCAAGAAGCCTCCACATGTTAAGAAGATAAAAATTATTTCAAGCATCTTTTCTGAGTATAATACCATGAAACAAGAAATCCACCACAGAAAAACAGGGAGAAAAAATGACAGATTCCCGATTAAAAAACATGGTACTAAAACAAGGGGGGGAGATGATGAAGTAAAGAAGAAATTAAAAAATACCTTGGGAAATATGACAAAACACTACACAAAGTCTCTGGAATACTGTTAAAGCTGGCTTAAGAGGGAAGTTCATAGTGACAAGGCCCTCCTCAAACAAGAGGTAGAATTTCAAATAAATAATCAATCATTCTATGTAAAGTAATCAAGAAAAGGAGAGCAAACAAAACCAAAAGTCAACAGAAAGACTGAAAATATAAAGATCAAGAAGAAATAATTGAAATAGAGTTTAAAAAATAGAAAAAAAAATCAATCAATTTATTTTTTGAATGGGTAAGCAAAATTGACAAACCTCTGGACAGGCTCACCAACAAGAAAAGAGAGAGAACAGAAATAATATTAGAAATGAAAATGGATAAACTTCAAAGGGTACAACAAATTTACCAAATATCATAAGGGAATACCATGAGCAATTGTATGGAAACAAACTGGATAACCAGGAAGAAATGGAGAAGTTTTTAGAAACATTCAGCCCACCAATATTGCATCAAGGAGAAGTTAGCCATTTGAACAAACAGATCACCAGAAATGGAATAGAATTATCAATAAAATAAAAAATCTCTGCAAACAAAATTCAAACCCAAATAGCTTCACTGGGGAATTTGACCAAACATACTAAGAAAAATCCATACCAGTCCTCCTCAATCTCTTCCAAAAGACTGATATGGAGAGAGTACTCCCAAACTCACACCATAAGGCCAACATCAACCTGATACTAAAATCAGACAAAGACACTACCCCAAAAAGAAAACTATAGGCCAATATCATTGATAAACTTAGAAGTAAAAGTCCTTGAGAAATTATTAACAAACAGAATCCAAAAGCATTTAAAAATAAGATCATGAACCATGGACAAGTTAGATTCATCCCAGGAACACAAGGATAGTTTAACATATGCAAATCAATCAATCAAATGTGATATACCATATCAACAGAAGAGAAGACAAAAAAGATGATCATCTCAGTAGATGCAGAAAAAGCAATTGTTTACATTTAACACCTATTTGCAATGAAAGTTCTTATCACAGTGGGCATAGAGGGACCATATCTCAACATAATGAAACCTATTTATGACAAATATATAGCCAGCATAATAATGGTGAAAACCTGGAACCATTCCCACAAAAACCTGAGACAAGACAAGGATCCCCATTCTCACAATTTCAACTCAATATAGTCTTGGAATTCCTAGCCACAACAATCAGGCAAGAAAAAGTAATAAAAGGATTCAGACTGGAAAAGAAGATGTAAAATTGTCATGATATGCAGACATGTCACTATATATAGAAATTGCAAAAGCTTCACAAATAATACATAGGCTAAAAAAGGAAATGGGCAAGGTAGCCACAGTAATGTACAAAAACAAATTACATTTCTTTACACTACCATTGAATCAACAGGAAAACAAAGTATAGTAACAACCCCTTTTATAACTGCACCCAAATTTATAAAATGCTTAAGAATATCTCAGACCAAGGAGGTGAATGAATTGTACATGGAGAACAAGAAAACATTGATTGAGGTAATCAAGAAAGATTTGAAGAATTGAAAAGATACCCAAAGGTCTCATAATGGAAGAAATATTATTGTTAAAATGGACATACTACCCAAGGCAATCCACAGACGTAATATGAGTTCCTATCAAATTATTCAAAACATTTCTTTTTAGGACTGAACAAATGATCATAAGAATTATATAGATACAATAAAGATCGATAATTTCCAAAACAATATTGAAGACAAAGAAAGAGGCTGGAGGAATAACCTGCCTGCTCTCCATACACTATTGTAGAGCTACAATAATCAAAACGTCATGATATTGGTACAGAAACAGGCATATGGATCAATGGAACAGAATAGAGAGCCTAGGAATAAATCTACAGGCCTATGTTCAATTAATATTTGACAGAGTAACCAAAAATATGACAGAGAAAAGACCATCTCTTCACCAACTGGTGTTGGGAAAATTGGATTGCAGGATCAGAGCAATGGAGTTAGAATTCTCCTTCACTTCATACACAACAATAAACTCAAAATGACTTGAAGGCTAAAATGTAAGCCAAGCCACAGTAAATCTCCTAGAAGAAAACATACACAAAACACTCTAAGTTAAATCGGAGCAATGATCTCCTAAAACAGCCTACCCAGGTAATTGATGTAAGATCAAAATTAATAAATAGGACCTAATCAAGCTTATAAGCTTTTGCACAGCAAAGGGAACCATAAACAAAGCAAAATGACAACTGACAGGATAAAGAAAATATTTAGAAGTGATGCAACTGACAAAGGCTAAATTTCCAAAATATAAAGAGTTCATACAACCTAATACTAACGCTTAAACACAAGAAACCCAATATGAAAATGGGCAGAAGCCCTATACAAACAATTCTCCATTAGAAACATACAAATGGCACAGATATATGAAAAAAAAATTGCTCACTATCATTATCAGAGAAAGGCAATTCAAAACTCTAATGAAGTATCACCTCACAATAGACACAATGGCCATCATTCAAAAGTCCACAGACAATTAATGCTGGGGAAGCTGTGAAGAAAGGAAACCCTCCGACACTGTTGGTAGGAATGAAGTTTGGTGTAGTCACTATGGAAAACAGGATCGGGATTCCTCAAAAGAATAAAAATTGACTTAACATATGATCCAGCAATCCCACTTCTGGGTATATATCAAAGAGAACCCTAATTCAAAATGTCAACTGCACCCCAGTGTTCTCAGCAGTGCTATATACAGCAGCCACGACATGGAAGCACCCAAATTGTCCATCAACACATAACAGTGTACAGAAATTATGCCATATTTACACAATGGAATAATATTCTGCCATAAAAAATGATAAAACAATGAATTTTGCAGCAAAATATATGTCCCAATAATCTGTCATACTAATTGAAGTAAGCCAGAAAGAGAAAGAAAAATAATATATGACATGATATATGTAGAACCTTAAAAAAAAAATTTGGAAGAGAACACTATGATTTCATCTACAAAACTGAAACATACATGCAGATCTTCTTTATAATCTTACGGTTACTGCTGAAAGAGATTTTGAGAGGATAGATTTGGGAGCTGTAGAGTTATAAATGTTATCCACTATATATAAAAACAGATATTTTCAAAATTTCTTTGTATGACACAGGGCAGTATGTTAAATATTGTGAAGTTAAATTTAATTAGCACACAAATATACGCATGAAGTGGGACGCTGTGCTAAACACTACAGATTGACCCATTGTAAATGGCAGTACTTCAATGATAAATAAATGAATAAATAAGTAAATAAGTAAGAAAGTTAACAAAGAAATAAATAAATAGTATTTAATAATAAAAGAAATACAAATATTCACACTACTTAAGTTTACACATCAAGAATCTAGGAGAAAACAGAAAGAAGAAGAAAATTGAATGAATGAGAGAAAGGTAAATAACAAGAGAAACAATTGAAAAGAAAAAAAATACCTAAGTCTGTTTGTTTTAAACACAAAGTGGACAAATATTTAGGTTGGCAAAGAAAATAAAGACTCAAATAAAATTAGAAATAAAAGAGAAGATATTACAACTGATGTTATAGAGATGCATAGCATCATAAGTAATTACCACTAGCCAACAACTTGAATGACCTAGAACAAAAGACATATTCCTAGAAACATATGTCTTCCAATAATGAATCAAGAAGAAATTAAATAGAGCAAAAGTGTGTATGAGTAAATCAGTAATCAAAACCTCCCAAACCACAAAATATTTACAAGATGAATTTACTGGTGAATTCTTTAATACATTTGAAGAAAATTTCTCACCAATTCTTCCCCAAACCATCCAAGAATTTGAAGGGGGTGAAAGTATCCGTACTTGTTTTATGATGCCATCTTTATTTGCTTAATAATGCTAGAAAGGACATTATAAGCAAAATATTGAATATTATCCTTGATGTATATATGTGCCAAAATTCTCTACAAAACACAAGCAAAATGAATTCAACAACACATTTAACGTTTCATACACATACATGAGTAAATGAATTTATCCCTGGGTTTAAGGATTCTTCAAAATATTCAAATCAATAAAGGTGACATGCCTCACTAAGAGAATGAGAAATAAAACTCACATAATCATCTCAATAAGTGCGGAAAGAGCATTGTATATAATGCAACATCTTTTGAAGATACTCCCAACAAATTAAATTAACCATGTCAGTGGCATGATATCATATACACACAAAAACAGTGTAGAGAGAAGAGAATCAGTTCTCTGCTTATTGATTCTTAGAAAAAGGGTTTATATAGGACATGCAAAATGCCTCACATAACATCTAAGTTATAACAATGATAATAATCTTAAGCTATTTATGTCCACATACTCCCGCAGTAAGCACAGGATGTTAAATGATAAAGGATTGTCTTAAAGTTCATCACCGAACTTCATTTAGTGGGCCATCTCTTATCCAGCTGGCTGTGCCTGACTTAGGTTATCCTCCTCTGAGTATTTTACCCAGCATAGGCTATACAGCCATCCATACTGGATACATTGAGTAGGCCATTTCTTATCCAGCCTGAATATATGACATTCCTCACAGCTTATCAGTTCAGTCCATGGGCTTATTCTCTAGAGCCTTCAGACAGGGGCCTACACACCCAACATCCCTTGATAAAAAACTGGATGAATAAAATTTGATGTTTATGTGCAATGGAATCAATACTTTGCATTCCTATCAACAGTGTCCACGGCGTTCCCTTTTCTCCTCAGTCTCACAAACATACACTTCTTTTCTTTTTGATGAGAGCCTTCTGACAAATGTGACGTCTTGTCTAATTTTTGGTTTATGAATTTCCTAATAATTTATAACTCTGAACACATTTTCATGTCATATAGCCAACTGTATATTTTCTACAGAAAAATGATTCAGATCAATCTATTCAGTTCCTATGGACTTTTTTTTAATTGGATTTTTGGATTTTTTGTTGTTGTTGTGTATGACTTTGCCATATATTTTGGATATTAACACTTGATTGGAAAATATCACTTGCAAATATATTCTCCCATTGTGTTGGTTGACTTTTCATTTTATTGATAATTTCTTATGCAGTGTAAATGTGTTTAGACTGACACAGTCATATTTTGTTATTTCTGCTTCTGCTTCCCTTGAGAGAGGAGACATATGAAAAATCAATTTAAATCAAGTGTACTTCTTATGTTTTACCCTAGGATTCTTTGTTTTCAGGTTTTTTATTTTATATGCCCAGGAGTGGGTTTGCTGTGTCATATGATATGTATTTTTTTTTGTTATTTAAAGGAAATTCCATACTGTTTCCAAAGTGGTTGCACCAATTTTCATTCCCACCAACAGCGTTGTACTGTCCCTTTTTCTCTACAACCTCCAAAGTCTTTATTATTTGTAGACATTTGATGAAAACCCTTCTCAATAGTGTGAGGTAAAACATTATTTTATTTTTGTCTTGCCTTTATATAATGATTAGCTAAGTGAGCATGTTTCTATATTCCTGTTTGTCATCTGTGTGTCTTTTTTAGAGACTTGTCTTCTACTCATTTTCTGGCTGAGTTGTTTGTAGATTTTTGAAATGGAATTTTATGAATGATGTGTGTATTTTAGAAATTAGCCTTATGTTGATTGCATTGTTTCCTAAAGTTTTCTCCCATTTGGAAGTTCATCTTTTCATTCTGATAATTTTGCTGTGTAGAAGCTTTTAAGTTAAATTAGAACCTATTTGATTATTTTGCTTTTATTGTTTTCAGCTTGGGAGAGTGACATGGGAAAATTTTTCTACAATATATCTATAGTTTTGCCTATGTTAGTTTCCAGGAGTTTTATTGTGTCATGTATTAGATTCAAATATTTAAATCATTTTGAGTTTATATATGTACAATGTGCGGGAATGTTCTAATTTCATTGATTTACATGTAGATGTCTAGCTTTCTCAACATCACTTGCTGAAGACTGTCTTTAGGCATTGTATATTTTTGTTTCCTTTGCCATAGTTTATTTGACCATAGGTGTGATGTTTTATTTCTGCCTCTGTGTTCTGTTCCAGTGAGATAGTTGTTTGTTTGTTTTCCAGTATTCTGCTGTTTTGATTACTGTAATTTTGTAATATAGTCTGAGATCTGGGAGGGTTATGGGTTATGTCTCCAACTTTGTTCTTTTCACTGATTGTTTCTTTTGCAGTTCTGGTTCTTTTGCAGTTCCATACAAATCATAAGACTGTTTTTATTTCTTTGGAAAATATCATGTATTTCGATCTGAATCAATTTATATCTGTAGACATCTTTTATAGTATGTATATTTTAACAATATTAATTCCTCTAAGCTAAGACTTTGAGATTTCTTTCCATTTCTATTCATCTTCTTCAAATTTATTTATCAGTGTCCTTTCGATTTTATTATCTTGTTTTTAATAGGTTTTTCATTTTTTGATCTTATTTCATATGGATTTTTTTAAATTATGGAATATTTCATTGTTAGTGTAAAGAAATGTGACAGTTTTTGTATATTAGTCATGAATCATGCAACTTTGTTAAATGTCTTTATTAGTTTTAGTTGTTCTGGTGTGGAGAATCTTTCAGGTTCTCTATATAGATTATTATGTCATCTAAAATAATAACAGATTTACTTCATTCAATCCAACATGAATAAATTTTTTTCTATTCCAATTGCTGTGGCTAGGATATCCCATACTGTGTTTAATAGAATTGGTGAGAGTGGGTATCCTTGTCGTATTCCTTAATTTGGCTTTCAGTTATTCACTTTAGTATATTATATTGTCTGTGGGTTTGTGAGTAATGACTTTAGATATGTTGAGATATATTTCCTTAATCCTACTTTGGTAAGAGGTTTCTATTGTTGTTGTTGCTGTTGTTATTATTGTTGTTGTTGTTGTTGTTGTTGCTGTTCTAATGAATAAATGTTGAATTTTGTGAAATGCTTTGATGGATTTATTGGGATAACCATGTCATTTTTTCTTTTACTTTTGTTAATGTGTGCTTCAAACTTATTGATTTGTGTATGTTGAACCTCTCTTGTGACCCTGCAATGAATCCAAGTTTATTATGGTGTATGACTAATTTTTGGTATTGCTGGATTTAGTTTCCTAATAATATTTTGTAGAATATTTGCATCTAAATCAATCAAATATGTTGGCTTGAAGATGTCTTTGCCCGTACTTTGTTTTTGGCTTTGCTATCAGGGTGATGAAATCTTCATAGAATTAATTTGGAAGTTTCCCACACCTTCACAATTTTTGAATAGTCTGAAGAGTATAAGTTATGCTTTGTTTTTTTGTACAGTTCTCCACGGGAGTTGTTTATATCTACACTTCTAATCAACAATTTTTTTAAATGCAGATTCTATCTTTCTTCTAGTAAACAGTTTGCTCAAATTGTTTCTCCTTATCTCTGTCTCTTTCTAGACATTTGTCTATTTCTTCTAATTTGTCCATTTTATTGGCATATATGTGTTGACAAAATGAACACTTTTTTGTATATCTTAAGTAACAATTGTTATTTCTCTTCTATTATTTCTGACTTTATTTCTTTGGAGCATGTCTCTTTCCTTCATGATGGACCTGGTTAGAGGTTTTCTGATTTTGCTTATCTTAAAAAGAAAACATAAAACAAAATCTTTTGTTTTACTACACTTTTGAATAGTTATTTTTCCTCTATAATTTAAATTTGCACCTGTAATATTTAGGATCATGTTTTTTTCTTTTTTTTACTTTTTTTATTGGTTTACATTCATTTTACAAAGTTGTCTCCAATTCCAGCGTAGAGCACAATTTTTCAGTTACAATGAACATACATACATTTTTTGTCCCATTTCTTTTTCTGTGAGCTGCCGTAAGATCTTTTATACATTTCCCTGTCCTACACAGTACAATCAAGTTTATCTATTCTACAATTTTGACCTCCCAGTCTATCTCTCCCCGCCCTCCACCCCCTTGGCAAACAAAATATTGTATTCTATGTCTGTGAGTCTATTTCTGTTTTGAATTAGGGCTTTTTGTTTTGTTTTGTTTAGTTTTTACATTCCACTGATGAGCCATCTCACATGAAATTTTTTTTTTCTCTTTCTGGCTTATTTCACTTAGACTGATATTCTCCAGGACCATCCATGTTGCTGAAAATGCCGTTATGTTGTCATTTTATATGGCTGACTAGTATTCTATTGTATAAATATTCCACATCTAATTTTTCCAGTCAACTGTTGATGGACATGTAGTCTCTTTCCATGTCTTGGCTATTGTAAATAGTGCTGGCTATGAACATTGTGGTTCAAGTGTTATCCTGAAATAGGGTTCCTTCTGGATTTGTACCCAGGAGTGGGATTCCTAGGTCAAATGTTAAGTCTATTCCTAGGCTTTTGAAGAATCTCCATTCTGTTTTCCACAGTGGCTCCACCTAACCGCATTGCCACCAGCAGTGAAGGACGGTACCCTTTTCTCCACAGCCTCTTCAGCATTTGCCATTTGTGGATTTTTGGATCATGGCCATTCTGACTAGTGTGAGGTGATACCTCACTGTAGTTTTGATTTGCATTTATCTGATATTCAGCGATACTGAGCATTTTGTGATGTGTCTTTTGATCATTTGCATGTCTTCCTTGGAGAATCGCTTGTTTAGGTTTTCTGACCATTATTGGATTGCATTGTTTATTTTTTCTATTCAGTTAGATGAGCTGCATATGTACTCTGAAGATCAAGCCTTTGTCGGTTTCATATGCAAATTATTTTCCCATTCCGTAGGTTGTCTTTTTGTTTCACTTCCGGTTTCTGTACTGTGCAGAAGATTGTAAGTTTCATTTTTTTCTCATTTGTTTATTCTTGCTTTTATTTCTTCTACAAGAAGAATTTTGAGACGTAAGTCAGATAATGTTTTGCATATATTTTCCTCAAGGAGGTTTATTTTATCTTGGATTATGTTTAAGTCTTTGATCCATTCTGAATTTATTTTTCTGTATGGTGTTCTAGCTTCATTGGGAGTGCTCTAGCTTCATTGATTTACATGCTGCTTTCCAGTTTACCCAACACCATTTGCTGAAGTGTCTATCTCAATTCCTTTGTATTTTCTTGCCAGCTTTGTCGAAGAGTAATTGACCAAAGATTGTGAGTTCATTTATGGGCTCTCTATTCTGTTCCATTGGCCTATATGTATGTTTTCCTACAGATACAGTGCTGTCATGTTGACTGTACATCTACGGTATTATCTGAATCATTAGCGTAAAGATATGTCACTGATTTTTGAAACTTAATCATGTAACCTGCTAACTTGCTGAATTCTTCAATCAGCTTTAGTAGTTTTTTCTGGATCTTGCAGGGTTTTCTATATATAGTAACATATTATCTGCATATCGTGAGACTTTTACCTCTTCCTTTCCAATTTGCATCCCTTTTAATTCTCTCTCTTCTTTGATTGCTGTGGCTAGGACTTCCAAGATTATATTGAGTTGGAGTGGTGATAGTGTGCATCCTTGCATTGTCCCAGATTTTAGTTGGAATATTTCGACTTTCTCACCATTGAGTACTATGTTGGCTGTAGGTTTGTTTCTATAGCTTTCATGATGCTTAAATATGTTCCCTCTATGCCCACTTTGGTGAGATTTTTTATCATACATGGGTGTTTAATTTTATCAAATGCTTTTCCTGAATCTATTGAGATGATCATGTGGTTTTGGTCCTTTCTCTTGTTGATGTGCTGCATTACACTGATTGATTTGCATATGTTGAACCACCTCTGTGTCCCTGGCAAGATCCCCAATTTGTCATGATGTATAATCTTTTATCTGTGTTGTTGGATTCTAATTTCTACTATTTTGGTGAGGATTTTGGCATCTGTGTTCATAAGTTATATTGGCCTATAATCCTCTTTTTTGTTAGTGTCTTTGCCTGGTTGTGGTATCAGGGTGATTGTGGATTCATACAATGACTTTGGGAGTATTCCTTCATTTTCAATTTTCTGGAAGAGTTTGAGAAGAACTGGTATGAGTCTTCTTTGTATGTTTTGTAGAAATCATCAGTGAAACCGCCCGGTCCTGGAATGCTATTTTTAGGGAGGTTTTATATTGCTATTTTGATTTCATTTCTAGTGCTCTGCTTGTTCAAGGGGTCAGTTTCTTCTTGATTCAGTCTTGGTGGGCAGTATGTTTCTAGAAACTTGTCCATCTCATCTAGGTTATACAGTTTGTTTCAATATACTTTTAATAATATTTTCAAATGATATTCTGTATTTATTTTTTAGTTGTTGTTATTTCTCCATTCTCCTTTCTTATTTTGCTAATTTGTGCTCTCACTCTTTTCTTTTATTTGAGTTTGGACAGTGGTTTGTTGATTTTACTTACTTTTTCAAAAAACCAGCTTTTGGGTTTGTTGCATTTTTCCCTATGGTGTTTTTAATCTCTATTTTATTTATTTCCTCCCCAATATTTATGATTTCTTACTTCTGCTGCCTTTAATGTTTTTTGTACTCCTTTTTCAAGTGCATTCTGCTAGTGGGTTAAATTGTTTATTTGTAATTGTTCTTCTTTTTTGAGGAAGGCCTGTATCACTATAAACTCCCCTCTCAGCACTGCTTTTGCTGTGTCCCATAAATTTTGTATGGTTTTGTATTCATTTTCTTTAGTCTGAAGGTAATTTTTCATTTCAGCATTGATTTCTTCATTGAACCATTGGTTTTTTTAATAAAATATTGTTTAATCTCCATGTTTTCCTTTTGCTATCATTTGTTTCTCTGTTGTTGATTTCTACCTTCATGGCATTGTGTTCAGTAAAGATGCTTGAGGTAATTACTATCTTCTTAAAATCGCTGAGGTTTCTTTTGTGCCCATGTGCATCATGAATCCTGGAAAATATTCCACGTGCACTTCAAAAGAATGTATATCCTATTATGGGGGGTGCAATGCTCTGAAAATATGCACCATGTGTATTATTTCAATTGTATTATTTAATTTCTCTGTTGCCTAATTTATTTTCTGTCTCAATGATCTTTTCAGTGATGTTAATGCAGTGTTGAAATCTCCAAATATAAATCCCCCTTAATATAAGTTAGTAATTATTTTATGTACTTGGTGTTCCTGTATTTGGTGCATATGAATTAACGAGTGTACTATCCTCATATTGTATCACTCCGTCAATCATTATATAATGTCCTTCTTTATCTTACTTTATGGCCTTTGTATTAAAGAGTATTTTGTCTGAAATCAGTAATGCAACACCTGTTTTTTGGCTTTTCCAATTGTATGGAATACCCTTTTCCATCCTTTCAGTCACAATCTATATATGTCCTTCTCTCTGAATTGGGTCTCTTGTATGCAGCATATTGAAGGTTCTTGCTTTATTATCCAGCATGTCACTCTATGAATTTCAACTGGAGCATTTAATCCATTAACATTTACATTAATTGATGATAGGTTTGAGTTTATTGCCATTTTTACCATATTTTCCATTTGATTTATTATTTCCTCTTTGTTCCTTTCATCTTCCTTTTATGGTTTGGTAATTTTCCTTTGTATTTTTATGAATTTTATTTAGTTTTATTGACTCCCTGATAAGTTTATTTATTCTTGTTACCCTTTTTTATAAGTCTTTTTGACAATTACTATAACTGATTTTATTAAAATGATATTAACATGATCTCAAACCCATCCTACTGAGAACAAAAAATTTTAAAATGAAAGAACAAAAAAAATTCTCTATTTTTCTGCCTCCCTTTCACACTCTCAATGATTTCTATGTCTTGTTTTAAAATTTTCTGTTTATTTTATTTATAATTCATGAGTTATCACGTTTCCAGCTGTGAGTTTCACATTCCTGTAGTATCCTGCTTCTTTTCTTTTTTGAGAAGACCTTTCAATATTTCTTTTATCAGGGGTCTAGTGTTGCTAAACTCTTGCAGCGTTTTCTTGTCTGTGAAATTCTTTATGTCTCCTTCTACCATAAAAGACAGCCTTGCTGATCAAAGTATCCAACGGTATATCATTTTTTCCTTTCAGGACTTTGAATATGTCTTACCACTCCCTTCTGACCTGTAGTACTTGTGTAGTGAAATCAGCTGTGAGCTTTCTGTGCATTCCCCTGTAACTCACTCTTTGCTCTTCTCTTATTGCCTTTAGGAACATTTCTTTATCCCTGAATCTGGCAATCTTAATTATATGTCTTTTTGTGGGTGTATTTGGGTTCTTCTTGTTTGGGACACTCTGAGCTTCCTGTACTTGGATATCTGATTCCTTCTTTAAGTTTGGGAAGTTCTCAGTCATGATTTTTTCAAACACCTTTTCAATCCCCTTTGATCTTTCCTCCCCTTCAAGGACTTCTATCACGCCAATATTGGCATGCTTTCTATTATCCCATAGGTCCCTTATGCTTTTTTCATTTGTTTCTCATTGTTTCTCTTGTAGCTCTTCTGATTGGGTGCTTTCTATTGTACTGTCTTCTAAGTCACTAATTCGTTCCTCTGTTTTATCTAGTCAGCTTTGCGACACCTTTTGATCATTCCTCATCTCAGTTAACGAGTTTACCTATTCTACTCGGCTCTTCTGTAAAGCTTCCATTTCATTTATGACATACTTTATATCTGTAAACACTATCTTTTTTATTTCCTTCAGTAGTTTGATCACTCCTTTTTTGAAATCTTGATGTAGTAGGATATCATTGTCTATTTCACTGATCATTCTTTCAGGGAATTTCTCTTGTGCTTTTAATTGGGAATGGTTTCTCTGCTCCTTCATCTTGCTCCTACCTCTCTGGCACTGTCATTTTTCATGTATCAGTTATCTTCTGTGATCCTAAAGGAGTTTATCTAACTAATGCTTATGTAGCAGTACAACTTAGAAAAGAGAGAAAGAGATAAAGAATTTTAAAGAAGGGTGAAATAAAGGTTTGAAGATATTCTATAATGAATAATAGAAAAGCAAGTTGAAGCAGAGTTTTGAAAAATAATAATAAAAATATTTTTAAAAATTTCAAAGGTATTAAAATGGGGGTATATATAATTGAAGAAGTAGAAATTAGGAGGGTAATAGAAAATGGAACCAGAAAAACTGATTAAAACAAGAGTGTGTTCAGTGTCCTCCTGGAGAATGTGTACATTTAATGTGAAATCTTTAGCTTCCTGTTTCCAGAGGCCGTCAATTGGAGACCCCATCTGTGCTGCTCCCAGGGCATGTCAGTAAGCAGATCACTCCTACACCCGACACTGGGTCTGATGAAGCTCTCTTTACTCTGAGCTGGCTTGTCACTGCCCTGCCCAATGTGCAGTCAGATGTTGCAGACTGACCAGGCAGGATTGGGCATCACACCCTCTCTCTACACAATGGTCAGTGGCGGCATTCCAGCCAAAAATGTGGGGGTCACCCACCCCCTTATTGTGCTGATCACTCTGCTGCTCTGTGCCACTGTACACTCTGCCTTGGTTATGCACACTGGAAGTGGGCTCAGGGAAGTCTGAGGAACTGCCCTGTCCCAGATCTGAGCCAAAATCCAGCTCCTTGTTTTTCTTAGCGGACAAGTTCCCTGAGGGACCATTACATTAGGACCCTATGTGCCTCATGGTTTAGACAAGACTCTGTCTGGCCCTTGAGGCTGCTAAGTCCTTAGGTGTAGATGCAGTTTTTGCCTATACTGCCACATGGGTGCAAAACACCAGAGGATATGGTGGCTGTGTCTGAACCCCAGCTCTCTTCACCTAGAAAATTTGTGGATTTTCAGAGATGGGGAATGCACCCTTCCAGCCACAGGGCTCATCTGCCCTGTTGTTTTATGGAGGGCCCAGGTGTTCTGCCCTGTGCTCCCACAGCCATAGCACAAAGCCCACTCCATTCCTCCAGGCTGCCACATTGCAGCCATCCCCATCTAACACCCAGTTTGGGCAGCATGACCATGCCCCCAGCTTCCAGGCTGCATCATTTGCTAGGACTCACAGGGATCCTCTGTGCCTTTTTAACTTAGTTCTGTCAGTCAACTTATACTTTGTACAGGTCCAAGCCTTGGAGGCTCCCCGTCCATCCTGCCGAAATCTCAGTTGGATTGGGGAGACACAGTAAATGAGCTGCTCCCTCTTTGCTGCTCCCTCCCCATGGTACCTGTCCCACTCTGTTTTGCCTTTTCTTCTTTCTTTCATCCTTTTCTCCTACCAGATTTTTCACATCTTTATCTATTGAAGAGGACAATGTCCTGTTATAGTTATGCAGGTTCTCTGGTTAGCTGAGTGGGTCTGTGGATGTGAGTCTTGGTGCATTTGTGGGAAAGAGTGAGCTACGAGCATTCTTCTGCTCCAGCATCTTTGCCTCCCACCGAAAAATTCTCACTTTATTGTGGAAGATAAACATAGACTTGAAATAAATGGAAAAGTTATTCCATGGAAATGACAAGAAAGTGTAGATTGCAATGCTCTACTCATACAAAATAAGTTTTAAAATAAGGGCCAAAATGAGAGAAATTTGAGATTATATAAAGAAAAAAACATCAATAAAAAATTGGGAATTACACTCATTAAATTTTGTATGGCCTAACACCATAGATCCTAAGTATAAAAAGAAATTTCAGTAGACAAGATAGAATTAATTCCTTATAAAACAATAATAGTAGATGAGTTTAACACCTCACTATTGTGATGATCAAATGATCCAGAAAGTATATCTGTAAGGAAATAGAGGTCTTAATACCATATTAGATCATTTGAATCTAACTGAGCTATTGGACACTTCATCAGAAAAGCAGAACACATGAACTTTTCAAGTGTGCACAGAATGTTATCTAAGGAATTAACCATATATTATGTCATGAAATAAGCCTCAGGAACTTTAAGCAAATATAGATTATAGCAAGTATTTTTCCACACACAAAACTATGAAACTATGCATGAACTCTAGAAAGAAGAATGGGAAAAGCACAAACATGAGGTAAAACCACATCTTTTAAAAAATACAATAAAACAAGGTCAATGATGAAATCGAAGAGGTAATAAAATACCTGGAGACAAATGACACTGAAAACACAGCTTCATAAATGTATGGGATGCGTCAAAGAGTAATCTACGAGGTAATTTGTGAACAAATCAGGCCTTCTACAAGGAACAAGGGAAACCTCATACAAAGGACCAAAATAACACAAAATAAGAACAAACAAAACCCAAAGGCAGTAGAATGAGAAATCTTTAATGATAAGGTTGAAAATAATAAACAATTTGAAAAATAAATTACAAGTCATAAAATCAACAGCTTTAATTTTTCATAAAATATTAACAAATAAGAAAGCATTTAGCCAAGCTTACGAAGAAATACAGAGACTGAATCCAAAAAAAATAAGAAATGAAACAGTATATATAATATCTGATATTACAGAAATACAAAAAAAGTTTATGAAAGCACTATGAGCTGTTACGTGACAACCAACTGGACGACCTAAAAGAAATGGACAAATTTCTAAAACTGTACAGCCTGACAAGACTGCATAAAGAGAAAACTGAGAACTTGAATAGAGCAATGAGAATAAGTTAAATAAAATGTAAAATTTTAACAACACCCCTTGAACAAAATGCCTGGATTCCTTCACTAAAATCCCATTCCCCCCAAGTATTTTAAAAAATGAAGGACAAAGACAATTACCAAAGTTATTCCATGAGGCCACCATTACCCTTATAAAAAAACCAGTCAAAGACACTACCAAAAAAAGAAATGAAAATGAAAATCCAATATCATTGATGAATATAGATTCAAAAATACTCGAAAAACTTCCACAAATTAATCCAGCAATACATAGAAAGGATTATATACTATGATCATTTGGATTCCTTCCAGAGTCACAAGGATGTTTCAACATACACAAGTCAAGCAGCATGACACATATCTAATAAAGGAAGGACAAATTTCACAAACCATGTCAGTACACAAAGGAAAAGCTTTTGACAAAATTCAGCATACATTCATCATCAGAACTCTCATGAAAGTGAGTACAATGGGAAAATTTCTCTCCATACTAAAGGCCATTTATAACAATTTATAATACTCAGGGGAAAGGCTGAAAGCCTTCTGGGTAAATTCGGGGACAAGACAAGGATTCCAACTCTCACTAATTCTGTAATATAGTAATAGAAGAAAGGAAAAGGAAAAGAAAAATAAGTAAAAGAAAGACTAAATGGAAAGAATGAGGCAAAATTGTCACCAGTATTGAAGATATAAATATCTACAGAGAGAGTCCTAAGAGCCCCACACTGACTATTATGAACAATAAATAACTTCATCAAGGAAGCAAGGTACAAGATTAATGTAAAGACGCCTCTTGCATTTGTCAACATTAATAATGAGATATCATGAAATGGACGTTGAAAGCAATAATATTTAACACCCCATTCCCCCGAATATCTTGGAATAAATGTAACCACATATGTGAAATATCTACACAGTGAAAATTATACAACATTGACAAAGAAATAAAAATGATTCAAAGAAATTGAAAGATGTCTTGTGGTCTTGGATTGAAAGAGTTCATATTGTTAACAAGGCTGTACTACACATAGAAACCTAAAGATTTAGTGCAATTCCTGTTACGAAGCTGTAGTATTTTCCACAGAAAGAAAATAAATAACTTTAAGTTTTACATGAAACCATTAAAAATTGCTTAAATGACCTTGAGAAATAACAACAAATCTTGAGGTATAACCCTCCTGGATAGCTTACTATACTACAAACGTACAGTAATAAAAACAGTATGGCATTGGCACAGAGATATAATCAATAAAAAAGAGATAGAGAGCCTAGAAATAATTCCACACACCTATGAGCAATGAATCTATGATAAAAGAGGCAAGAGTTCACAATGGAGAAAAGACAGTCTCGTCAATGGATGGTGTTGGGAAATCAGGACATCTACATGTAAAACAGTGAAATGAGAGCGTTCCCTGACATCATATACAAAAATAAACTCCAAGTGTATTAAAGACCTAAATGTAAGACCTGATACTATAAAACTGCTAGAAGGGAATACAGGTGATACACTATTGGATACACATCATAGGAATATTTTCTTATATCAGACTCCTAAGGCAAAAGAAATAAAAGCAAAATTAAGCAAGTGGGACCTAAACAAACTTGAAAATTTCTGCACAGATAAGGACACTATCAATGAAATTAAAACACTGCCTATGTAATTGGAGAACATATTTGCAAACAATGCAAGTGACCAGGGGTTAATAGATGTAGGTTTATAGATGTAACATGGATTTAGGTTACACAACTCAAGGTGAAAAACCAAAACCCAATCAAAAGCAACAGCAGAGTACCTGAGTTAATATTTTTCCAAAGAAACATTCAGATGAGTAACAGGCAAGTGATAAAATTTCACAATATTTCTAATTATTAGGTAATTGCAAATCAAAAACACAATGAGGTATCAGTTCACAGTGGCCAAACGTCTATTATCAAAATCTCTACAAATAGTAAGTGTTGGAGACGATGTGGAGGTAAGAAATCTTTTGTATACTCTTGGTAGAAATGTAAATTGGTACAACTTCTAAGGAATACAGTATTCAGATTTGTTTAAAAACTAAAAAGTTAAATACCATATGACCCAGTAATAACTCTCCTAAGAAAAATCTGGGGAAAACACCCTAAATTGAGAAGAACCAATGTTCACAACAGCACTGTTTATAATATGCAAGACAGGGAAGCAATCCAAGAGTCCACAGCAGACTATGGACTTAAGAAGAAATGATGTTTCTATAAATAAGCAATGGAATAATACTCAGCCATGAAAAAGTATAGCACATTGCTATATCAGCATCGTGAAAGATCCTAGTAAATTTTGTGTTTAGTGAAGTAACTTAGACAAAGACAAAAGTATATAATTTAATTTATATGTGGAATCTAAAGAATAACAAATATCTGTGTACATCTTTGTATAGCTATCTATTGATAGATGACAGATAAACAGATAGAAGGATAAATACATACGTACATGATAGATAGATATATATAGGTAGATAGTTAGATAGATAGATAGATCGATACTTAGATAGAGACATGATGGAGATGTAAAGAGATTAGATAGACAAGACTTAAGCATACTCAAAAATATGGGAAAAAATTTATGTTTACCAAAGTGGAAGGGAAAGAGAATTAAATGGTAGGACATTGACAGATACAAAGAAGTATACATGAAGTAGAAAAGCAACAAAGATAATCTGTATAGATAAGGGAATTAAACACAATAGCTTAAAATAATTGTATGTTACAATTATTGTAATAATTCATAATGCAATATAATCTACATAGTGGTTGGAATCACAATGCTGTACATCTGAATCTACACAATATTTTACATATACTCTACTTCAATTAAAAATAAAACATATCATGTATAATTTAGTCCTTTTTCCACTGATAGCATCTTCCTTTAATATTGTTTCATTTTACTCTTCACTTTTTATGATTACTGTTTCAAATTATTTCTTTTACTCTTGTGAACATGATACCTTATTGCCCCTGATTTACTCTTTTTCTCTCTTAAAATATATAGTATACCAGCATTTAACAACATAACCAAAGAAACAAATGCAACATTCTCGTGGTCTCTCCTTAGCATTTTGGTCAATGCTTTGCATATTTTTGCCATTTTATATTTCTTAGAAGACTTCTTTTCTACACCTCTTATAGTGTCTGGGTTTTGTATTTTCATCTCATTCATGTTTGTTTATTAAAGTCTTTACTTTCAGTTTTTATCTAAGTGATAACTGTGTAAGTAATATTGGGTGAGTGATTTCTTATTTCAGTAGTTTGAAAATACAATTTTATTTACCCTTGGTGTATGTTTTTTGCTCAGAAATCTGCTGATAGACTAATGGGTGTTCCTATGTTGATTATCATATCTTTTTTGGCTGTCTTTAAAAGTTTACTCTGTCATTGTCTTCTCAATTTGCATATGACGTATCTTCAAGGAGGTCAATTTATCTTAAAGTTATTGGTGTTTTGTTGGCTCACGGACTTGTATATCAGTTCTTTACACAGGTTCGGGAAGTTATCAACTATTACTTCTTTAAATAAACCATCAGCTGCCTTCTAACTTTCTGTTCCTTACAGGATTCCACTCTAATGTGCACTTCCTGAGGAAGTCTGATGGCTACTGTAGAATTTCCTCACTTTTTAATATCTTGAATCTCTGCCTTCTCCTATCATTTCTAGTTTTCTATTGGTGAGTTTGCAAATCTCTCTACCACAAAGACACTCTACTTCCAATGCTTTCTGTTGCATTCTTCATATCATTTACTAAGTTCTCCTGGTCCTCCTATAATGTTTGGATATTTTATAGTTTCAGTCTCTTTGGTAATGTATACCTTATCATAGTTTCATTTCTTCCTGTGCTCACTAAACTGCTTTCTTAGTTTTGTTATTTTTATTGAGTTTCTGTATGACACTTATTTGGATCCTCTATTAGTTATATGGCAATATACCATGACTTTAAATTTGTTTGCTGCAGGGTTGACATTGTCTGTGTGCAGGTGCGTGTGCATGTGTGTCTGTGTCTGTGTTTGTGTCGGTGTCTGTGTGTGTCTATCTGTGTGTTAGCGTGCCCTATATTGTTACTGTGATTGGTCATGATCTTGATAAATTATTGCTCTGATGGCACTTAATAACACATTGGGGGTTGGAGTCCTTGCTTTTGTCTTCTGGTAGCTTGCAATATTACACAATTTTTGGTTTACTTACCTGAGCGACCTCTGATTATATTTCAAAATGGCCCTTTACAGTCGCTACGGTCTGGACAAAAGATGTTCTTTCATTGTCACTTGTTGGAATTCTCTGGTAGTTAATGTCACTGTTGTCACTGGGACGGCGCACCCTTCCCTTTATCTGATATCCCTTGAGAATCAGTGTACACATTGAGGAAAGGTGTAAAGACAGGTGGGTATTTGGAATCAGACAAGTGCCTTTCCCATGTCCAGTGTTGTAAGGTAAATTGTCTCCACCACTGTGAATGGGGAGTAGGGACAGATTCATGAATGTCTAAGTGTCTGAAGAATGGAAACTCTGTCTCCATTGTGGCTCCCTCCTAGTTAACTGTGATCATGAGTACTGGTGCAGTTGGAGGCCGAAGCTGTGTGAACCAGTGAGACCCTGTTTCTACTGGGTTCTCTGAACTTGTGGACTCAGATATCCTATTCAGGTGGCCTTGGTTGCAGACACCAACTCGGCTCTTCCCTCATTTCAGCCCCCTTTGTGTGTTTTATTCCACTGAACTTCACCTGTTCACATTTGTTCTGGAGTATTGTTTTGTGTTGTAGTTATTTTTGGTCAGATGTGAACGTTTTACTGACTGTAGATGTAAGGTGAGAGACAAAAATAGTTTAAAATTGTGTCACTTTTAAAAGTATATACTTTTTCAATTAAAAGCTTAAATTCTAATTAGAACATTATAAGAACACTAAAGAAAGTGAGCAAATCACCTCCCTTAATATCATAGTACTACAAAATATTTTGATTTTCCTGGGTTCTTTTCTTCAATGTTTTTCCCACCTACATGCACATTTTACTAAAATATATCCCTATAAACTCTTTAAAATCAATTAAAGTATTAAAATAATTCTCTGTGCTGTAAATATAGCCCTTTTGATTCTCTAATTTATTACTTGTAGCTTGCAGATTTCTATCTTATCCATCCTTCTTCCCTTTCCCCACAGGACACCACGACTTGTAACACCACATATATATGTGATTCTTTTTCTGTTTTTTTATGATTATTTCTCTTATATCTTTATTTTCCTCATTTAAGTGACAATGTAGAGTGTTTTTCTCCGTATGACTTATTTTCCTATGTGCAACACTCTCTGGGTCAAGACACATTGTTCCAAATGGCAGAATTTTACTTTTTATTATACAATGATGAAGTATTTATTATGTTATCTATATCTCACATCTATTTCAGCCAATCATCTGTTGATGGGCAGTTGAGTTGTGTTTCTACCCTTAGCTACTATAAATGATGATGTTAAGAACATTAGGGGTAATATATCTTTTAAGTTAATTTTTCTTTTTTTTAGATTTATACTGAAAACTTGAATTGTTGCAACATATAGTGCTTCTATTTCTAGTTTTCTGAGCACTGTCTACTGTTTTATAATAGTGGATGCATCAATTTATGTTTCCACCATCAGTGTACCTGGTTTCCCTCTTATCGACATTCTTATTAATGTTTGTTATTTGTAGGCTTTTTGTTAATAGCCATTTTGTTTGCTCTAAAATTATATTTCATTCTGGTTTTGATTTATGTTTTCCTAAAAAATAGCAACGTTATGTTGTTTTTTATAAGGATGAAAATCATCCACATGTCTGTTTTTGCAAAGTTTCCATGAAGATTCTTCAACTGTACTTAATTTGAGGTCTTTATTTTTCAAATATTGACTCTAATATGCTATATATATATTATGGATAATAACATCTTTTTGGTCTCATTGTCTGAAATTTTTCCTTCTATTCTGTCTGTTATCATATGTCTTGTTAAAGGTTTCCTATGCTCTGCAAAAGTTTTTGCACTTAACACTTATACAAGAAATAGGATCCCTATATCACAGAGTACATCTATTTTTTCCTTAGTAAACTAAAAACTGTAATTGTTAGTTTTCCTTTTTTTTTAATTTGGAGACAGAACAAAAATAAAGATTGCTATGATTTATCTCAAAGTCAGTTATGCTCCTGTTCTTTGTCAGAAATTGTATAGTTTAACGCTTTACATTTAGGAAATTAATGCATTTTTATCTCATTTTTTATACTATGGAAGGAAGTGCTTTTTTATCTTCCTTTTACATGTACTGTCCTGTTTTCTCAGAACTACTTGTTGAAGAGACTGCCTTTTTTCCAATTGTATACTCTTGCCTCCTCCTTGGTAGACTAATTGACCATATGTGTGTGGGTTTATTTTCGGACTCTTTATTTTGTTCCATTGATCTATGTGTTTCTATAAGTGCCATATATTGATGTATTGATTACTGTAGCTTTGTAGTATGTTCTAAACTCAGGGAAGGTAATACCAATAGCTTTGCTCATTTTTAAAAATAGTTTTAGAAAATTTGAGTCTTTCAGATGTATGTATAAATTTTATTTTTTTTTCCTTGTTTTGTGAAGAAACTTATGGATTCTGTGAAAATAGAAATTTACTAAAGGAAAAAACCTGAGAAAAATACTAAAGTATGGAGGATAAACCAAACATTATTAACAACAAATGGATTGCTGTATAAATCAAAGAAAAAATATATCAAGAAAAATGACAACAAAAACAAAATCCATGGGGTAAAACAAAAGTGATATTAATAGGGATTCTTATACAAATTAATCCCACTTATACCAATAAGAAATATCTTTCTCTTATAACATATACTTACCACCAAATATGTAGCAAAATAATAAAAGAAACTTGTTAGTAGAAGGAAAGACAGCTGAAAGGACAGAACATAATTAAATAAAGTAAGGATTAAAAATATAAACATTTAATCAATCTAAATAATGACTTTGGAAAGATAAATAATATTGGTAAACTTTAACCAGACACATGAGCAAAAAAGAGAGCTAAAGATTAATAAGCTCAAAAATTAATGAGATGTTACTGCTTATATCAAAAAATACAAAGCATCATAAGATGATACAACAAATTATATGCCAATAAAATGGAAACCCTAAAACAAATGGACAACTTCTTAGAAAGACTTAATCTCCAGAATGGAATGATAAATAAAATATGAACAGATTATCACTAATGAAATTGAATAAGTATTTTAAAAAATTACCCAGGAAACAAAATTTCAGGCTTAGACAGCTTCACAGGTGATTTCTGCCAAACATTTAGTGAAGAGCTATCACCTATACTTCTCAGCGTATTCCAAAAATTTCGAGAGGAAAGGAGGCTTTCTACCCCACATTTGTGTATCACACTTCTAGTAGAACTGGAACAAATACCTCAAAAAATTACAGGTTAAATACTACTGATAAGCATAGATGCAAAAATCACCACAAAATTGTTAGCAAATCCAACAATACATTAAGAGGATTAAGCATTATGATAAAGTCCATAGTATTTCAGTGATTAAAAAGTGATTCATTACCCACAAATTAATCAGTATGATACACCACACAAACAACCTGAATTATAAAAATTATATGGTCACCTCAATAGAGTCATAAAATGTTTTGACAAATTCAGTATCTATTTATGAATATATTTCTCCTGAAATTGGGCATGAGGAAACATATGTCAACACAGTTAAGGTCATATATGACAAGAACCCCACTAACATGACACTCACTGATTAAAATCTGAAAGCATCTCCAATAAGAGCAGGAAGAAGACAAGAATGCTGACTCTTACCACTTTTATTCAGCATTGTAAGGAAATTCTAGCCATAGCTATACAAAATAAAAGATAATAAAATATATCTAATTAAGAGAAGGAGTAAAAGTATCTGTTTCCAGATGACATAATTTAAACAGAAATCCTAAAGAAGTCGACCAAAAACTACTAGGGCTTATCAATGCATTTGGTAAAATTTCCGAATGTAAAAATAACATACAGAAATCTTGCATTTCTACACACTAACAACAAGCTAAAAGATAGAGAAATTGATGGAACTGTCACATTTATAGTTGCATAAGAAAAAATAAATCAAGAAATGTATCCAACCAAGGAGGTAAAATACCTGTACTCAAAAAACTGTAAAATATGTATAACAGAAATTGAAGATAATGCAAACATATGAAAGTCTATAATTTGTTCGTAGATGAGGAAATAATATTGTTTAAATGACAGTATTAGCCAACAAAATACATAAATTAAATTCAGAGCCTATCAA
This sequence comes from Vicugna pacos, assembly GCF_048564905.1. Taxonomy (NCBI): domain Eukaryota; kingdom Metazoa; phylum Chordata; class Mammalia; order Artiodactyla; family Camelidae; genus Vicugna; species Vicugna pacos. The sequence continues at coordinate 84,165 of NW_027328870.1, forward strand.
ATTACCAAGGGCATTTTCTGACACTTACAAAAATTAATTCTAAAACTTACATGTAAACACAAAAGAGATGAAATCACAAAGAAAAAAAAGAAAGGAAAGAAAACAAACTAAAAACAGAAACAAATTTAACAAAGAAAAAAGAGGATGTATCACTGTCCCTGATTTTAAACTATAATACAAAGCTACAGTATTAAAAAGGATATGTTTGTGGCACAGAACAAACAGAATAATGGAACACAACAGAATGCCTGAAAATGAATTCAGACACTTATGGTCATTTAGCCCATTACAAAAAAATGAATATACAGTGGGGGAAAGGTAACCACCAGGCACATGAAACTGATTAATATCACAAACCATCAGAAAATTTCAAGTCCAAAGCACAATGAGATTTTATGTCACTCCTGTAAGAATGACTATTATCAAAAAGATAACAAACATAACTGTTGGTTAGGATGTTAGAAAAACAACCCTGATGCACTGCTGGAGTGAATTTAAATATGTGATGCCACTGTGAAAAACAACATGGAGCTTTAAATAAAAATTAATAATGAAATATAATCCAAAATATACATATCAGGATACTTATTCCAAGAAAATAATTACACTAATTAGAAAAGATAAATTCAACCCTATATTGTCTGCAGAATTATCCACAATAGACAGGATAAAGAAGCAAATTAATTGCTCATCAATAGATGATGGAAAAGAAGATGTGTGTTTATAGTATATATATCTACCTATATTAAACACAGATTCATCTATATATATATATACACAAACACACTTTATATATATATGCACTATATATATATATATATATATATACATGCACATACACACATAAAAATACAATGGGTTATTACTCAGCTCTAAAAAGAATAATTTCTTGCCATTTACAACAAATGGGTTGACCAAGTGGTTAATATGCTAAGTGAAATAAGTCAGAAATTGAATGACAAATGCTGATTGATTTTACTCATATTTGAAATTTAAAACAAATGAACATAACAACACAGAAAAGGAATTATAGATATAGAAAGGAACAGGTTGTTCACAAGAAGGGGGAAATGGGGTGAAGACAAGAAAATTTGAGGAATTGAGAAAAATTTCCAGTTGGAAATTAAATGAGTCAGGGACAAGAAATGTGTATGGGGAATATCCAATAACTATTAATATCTTTAAATACCAACATATCATAACTAGATATATTCTGGTGATATTTGAAATATATTAAAAACAGCAAACAATATCTTGTGTTGGAAAAACTTACACAGTTTTACAGATTAAAGTACACTTCAAAAACAAACAAACATACACATAGAAAAAAATTAGATTTGTAGTTAACATAGGCAGGGTTTGGGAAAGGAGGACTTGATTAATGCACTCAAAAACTATAAACATCCATGCGTAAAATAATCGTGTTCTAGGGATGCTCCGAAATAACATGGAAACTATAATAAATACTGTTTTATGTTCTATAAATAATTGTGTTCTCGGGATGCCCCATAGTAACATGAAAGTTAAAATTAATACTGCTTTACTTTCTATATCAATGTTGTGAAGAGAGTAGACTATAATGTTTCTCATTACAAACAAAAGACAAATTGAATTTCTTTACAATTTTATCTAAATAAAATAATGAATTCTCCCTAAAGTTGCTATGATATTTATTTCATGATACTTGTAAATCAAATCACTATCCTGTGCACCTAAACTTACACAATCTTTTATGCCAATTATATCTCAATAAAAGTGGAAGAAATAATGGAAAGTCAATGGTCACTTTTTCCCATGTAATTTCTCATGATTGTCTTTGCAGCAATAAACTTTAGTCATGATATACTTATCCTAGTTAAAGATACTAGTAAATAAGTGATTCTAATAAATTATACATAAAGATATGAATAAAATTAGTGTTATACCATGCCTTAAAATTTCTTCATGTTAACAGCCCACTGCTTCTGTAGGCAACATAATTTCATTTTGTGTATTCATCTGAGATTAGGGAATGGATACAAATTTAAAACTGACTGCTCTTGCTGTGAGTGATAAAGTTCACTGTCTCAGACTGAAAATCTCATTTCCACGAGAACATCTGTAAGAAATGAACATGCTAGGATTCTAAAATACTCACAATGGTAAAATCTCATTAACTCCTACTATTCTTAACTGTTTTGCAATGGAAATGCAATACTGTCAAAGACTTGATTTTGGATAACAATGTGCTGTTTTCTCATAGTTGCAATATGGGATGTGAGGATAATACCTGAGATCCACAACAGATATTACCGCTCAAGTGCTGGGCAAAGAAGTGTAAAGGTTCTGCATTTTTAGGACTGAGGACTGCTTTCAAAATGATGACTACACTCACTCTAATCCAGGTAGTCCACAGAAAGAAAGGTTATTGTAATTTGTAGCTTAAAGGGAATAAATCAGTGGTCAGTCTCTGTAAATTAGTCAAGGTGTGTTCAAAGACAAAATAAGTGTTGTCAACAATGAAAATTAAAAGAAAAACAATTAGACATAAGCTTATATTAAAAAGGAGACACAGTCCTGTTCTGGGCACTGGGGACTGGAGAATATATATGCCTCTGTCCAATTCAAGGGTTCACTGGCTTGGCCTGAGTATTAGCTTGGGATTAAATGAACAGGTAACAATTAGTATACTTGGAGAAATATAATCTATGTCTCCCTGATCGGGAGAGAATCTGGTGGATCTATGAAACACTTAATTCACAGAGATTCTGCCAGATGCAGAGGAATAATTCACTGTTAACTCAACTAAGACAATCTTAGTTACAGCTTAACAATCCATCTTCACACACACACACAGTGGTACACATATTTGTAGTTTTTAGTGGGAAGAATTCAGTGGGCAGGGCTCAGAGAATAGATTTCAAACACCAGCCAACTTTTGTACATTTGCCAATAGTCTAGGTTTTCCCAGGTAGAAAACTACAGATGGACAAACAAATAATATTCTTCTTTAGGATTTATAATTTTAAATTAAACTGTAGCCTTTGACTTGTCAGTATAGAAACTTGTTATGATGATCACAGTAAGACCCACTGTGTGATAATAGAGCTGGAAACTAGCTGCTGAACCAGCCCATCTGAACCCCAGACTGCTAATGTAAGCAACAAAATAGTCACCATCATAGTTCAGCTGACAAAATTAAAAGCTGGATGTTTCTGTGTTAGGAAAAACCACTGCTGTCCAGACACAGATCTCCTGCAGCAAGTGGGCTCTTTTCTTCTCTTGGTAAAGGTCATATTGGTGGGATGTTGGCTAGAGCTTACCCTGGCCCATTTGCCCATTCTCCAGATTATCAAAGGCTTTTTCACAAATGGTGACACATTTTCAGGACTCAATTTTGGTATTCCAGTCTTATCAGCTTACAATGGCTGCATGATTGTGAGCAGAAGCCTTAGGCTCCCTGACTTTGCCTACAATTTTCCAACATTTCAGGGTATTTCATATTCTGAAAATGCTTCACGTTTTATTGAAAATTATTGGGAAAAAGTCAAAGTCTTCAATGAATATTTTATATTTCCTAATATCTGTATAAATTTGATATTCTTGCAGTTGGACAAATTTTTAATTCTACCACCCTCACCTCTTTTTTGTCCACAGATTTTAGATTGCAATTTGGTTACTGAATATGACCACCCCAACCAAGGGTCTAGTACCACTTAGATACTACCTGTGTGAAGGCTAGAAATGGCACAATATATGTGGGGTGTATAATCCTGCATTAAATGTTTGCAATGACAGTTTCCCTTCTGGACAAAGTTCTGATTCTAAGAAGTAAATTAATTAGAAGTCAGTATATTTATTGGTAAGGGGAAGAGAATCTGCTATTTTGGGGTGGGTGGGTGATGAAGAGACAGGAAAAAATCCAGCAAATGAGAATGGAATGCTTTAGGCCTCTGGAGGCATGAATTAAGAAGAAAAAAATACATTGTCTCCTGTACCTACCTCAAATTACTGTCTTGATTGAATAGTCCTTGGGCTATGAAAAGAGCTAGATTGTGGTGAAGTGTAAAGACAATAATGAAATAGTTTGAAAACCATGAGAGTTTTGTTGTTTCAGGAAAGTAGATTTTGCTTAAAGTCAACATGTATTTTTCATTCACTAATTACTAAAATGTATCCTGTGGCATGTGCTGCGCTTTCTGTGTTGGTATCCAAGTTAGACAAGGAAAGGGGGATAGACAGAAAACATCTGGAGGAGGTGTATTCTGTGCTGAGAATGGGAAAATCTAAGTAGGTAAATGGAGGACATACTAAGTCCAAGGTTTAGCTGGAGCAAGAGTCGTGAGTTTGGAGCTAAATCTGTTGACAAGCATTTACCTGGATGTATCTCCAGAAACAGATAATCATAAAGATATGCCAAGGTAGTCAGATGCCAGACCTATAAAGAAATGACTAAACTATATTGAGTTTGTGGGCTTAGAGTTGGAAAGGCATTAAGTGCCACCCTGAGGATGTAAGATTGTCTTTGGCTGGAACATTAAAGCAACATAAAGCATTGACTCTAAAATATAGTGTAGATTCTTCAGGGCAGGAAAAAAGCACCAACTGGAATGCTTTGAGAACAGCACAAAGAAGACCGTCGATAAAATTAATTATTAATTTCTACCACATGCTGTATGTGCCATCTGAGACTACATCATGTGACCGTATGATTCCAGGGATGTCATAATAGAGACCATGAACCCTGGGCTGGTTCCTGCATTTATGTTTTAATACTTTCCAGGATGAACCAGAAACCACTTAGTATTTTTCCCTCTCTCCATGTTTTAGTCTTTTCCCAAATTCTTACATTTGTCTTCTTCCTTTCAAGAAATTATTAAAATTTACACACATATTTTTCCATCAAATGACCATATCAATCAAATATCTCTTTTTTTCTTTAAATTTCAACTTAGAGTCACGTTTAACTCTTACTCTATTTTAAAAAATTATGAGGAATATACAGGTACACATCTCTGTTTGTTGTTGAAATAAGATAATTGCAGATAGTTGTAAACATTGGCCAAAATTAATATTAATCTTTGTTATCCTGCATAATCTGGTATTCCTCTGGTAGATCAGTTGTAATTAGGATAACGTTCATAAACTGAAGATGGCTGATGAGTTGGCCTTTAAAGAGAGGTAGCTGATGTATCAGCTATCACTGTCACAGGAAACCGTGGGTTGATCGCTGGTTGAAGTTTAGAGAAACGACCTTCTTTGGCAGATATGTTGTGATATATTTTTGGAAAAGTAGAGGGCTCCACCATCAGTCCAAAATAATTGCTCTGTATGGGAGATACGATGCTGTTCTGAGAAGTGGAAGTTTTAGTTGAAATGAAGTTCAAAACACGGTCATTTGCTTCAGTGTAGCTGTTTGAGAGTGCCCGTGGACAGTGGTCAACTGATTTAAAATAGCACGTTGATCCACTGCAATTTGTTCTGGTGCTCTAACTGACTTTGATGATGGAGGAGAAAAATCACTTCTGATAGGGGTAGTTGTATCACCAATTATGTGGCTAGAAGAAGGCTTTTTATTAGAGGCATGTTTAAATTTGCAGAAAGTAAAAATGCACTTTCTCCACTAGTGTCAACCACAAAATCAGAATTATGCACAGTTACCCCCTGCTTTAAAGTGCTTCTTTTTGAAATCTTCAGCCATTGAAGATAACAGAGAGGCATTTTTAATCCCAACTCTTCTTTTTATTCTCATTAAAACCTGGGGAAAGCCTCGTTTAAGATATGGATTATGGCAGAACTGTAGCTACAACCATAGAGAAAGATTATAGTAATATTTTAAACCAAAATACAAGACTAAAATAAGCCTAACCTATAAAACCTCAGATTTCATGTTTACTATGCAAAGATAATATCATCAATATATGAACATTGCTGAGTTTATTTTGAAATCCCTTATTTGGAATATACTCATTTAAGTAGTATAGTCATCAAATTTAAGAAGTTAGCATTTGCAGTAACGGTGAAAGCCACTTTTTAAAAGCAGCTTTAATACCTTTATTTAGAATTCTGTTAAGATTCATAGTTGCTAGTAACGTTTCTCATAATCTTGAATGCTTAAGGCACAGTCTTCATTTTTAGGGAAAAAAAGAATTTTAGCCTTTGTAGTTTCATACAATTTTCAAAATCTAGCTTTACATATATATTACCATAGAGATGTACAAAATACAATTTTATATATACGTTAACAAGTCATAACTGCAATTACTGAATTCCTTGCTTAAAACAGAGACTTCTTTTCTTCTGCCAGAACGTCAGCTAGACAAGCAGATGTTTGAAAATTCTGCCGCACTCTACTAAACCCATATATGTTAAGCTGTCTAAGTAAACTTTTCATACTTCCAGTTTCATATATTCTGAAAGGGGCCTTTCTTTCCAAAACTTGCTTCTTAAAGACAATTTCATCAATCACTATAGAAGTTCCATTATCATCCCACCAGATGGATTTAAATTGGTCACGCCCAGCCATTTTCCAGAGTTTTCTTGGAAATGTCAGAAAAGGAAAATCATTATCTTCATCTGGTTCAGAGACACAATGTGTGTAACATGATGTTTTTATCAAGGATTCTTCAGACAATTTCTGAAAAGCATTTTCTTCAATCATAGACCTCAAGACAAGTCCCCAGAGAATGTTTGATCATACAGTAGAGATCTACCGGAGTTTCCTGAACCAGTTGGTCCATATTTACGAGACACATCTTGAATTTCTTAAGAAATATGTTCCATCACAAATAACTTTTTCTACAGCTAATTTTCTAATCTTCATTATTTTGAGGACTTCAGCTGCAAATGCTGCTCTGGCAGGCCTACACTGATAAACTGCTAGGCCATCACAATGGTTCTCAACTTCAGTAGATATGACTTCACAAAACGACTGGTATCCTAGCAAATCAAGTGTAACATTCATCCAGTGTTTACTTCTCATTCATCCAGTTAAAATGAAACATATAGGATACTTATTTTTATAGTGTGATCTGCAAATATTATCCCCACAAAATCTTTTAAATAATTTAATATTGGGGTCTATGAAATAAAAACAATCTCCATACTTTTGTACACAAATTTATACCAGATTTGTCAACAGAGAATAAATAATGCACAAAATATTTAAAATAATTTTAAAGTTATGGAATTTAAAGTGAAATTTGTGTAAAACCTCTACAGAAAAGGTATACGTATTTCATTATAATATGAAATTAAGGTGAAACTTAATTTGATTTGGAAATGGAAGTAGTTATCTGTTTACTTTACAATAATCAGCTCTATATTCAAAACATGAGCAGAATAATTATCAGTGTATTTGGTAGGTTTATTAATAAATGGTAAATATTTATGGAATAAAACTAGATTAAAATAATGAATCAAATTTAAGAAATCCCAAAGGGGGTAATTTTTGTTTTAAATTGTAATTCAGTGCTATAAGTAAAACAAATGTAATTTAGTATTCTACTTTAAAATTACAAATACTAAATCTAATTGTGTACTTACAAAAGTTTTCTTTTGCCATTCTTTCACTCAGAGGTTTTTCAGTCCCTAGAAGAAATAAACTTTCTTGTCATCTTTACAATCCATACTCTTGGAACTTCTGTTAAGTGTTCCAAAACGATGTTGATAAATACACTTATAAACCAGATCCTGGGTTCAATAACCATTGCCTCCATTAAGGGGCAAACAACAATCAAAAACAAAGAAATAACAGTATATTTGGGTTGGTGTGGAAAAGACAAGTTAATGCATTTTAGGAAGCAATATGTTTCTGAGACATAAAACAGTGCATTGTTAGTATAATTCGGCATTTTAAGGCAAGTGTTTTTTACACTAACTGTTAATAATAGCTAGGTTCTATATCACTAAACTGTAGTAAATCCAGCTCTACCAAAAGTTGAATTTTTATTCTGACATATATTCCATTAAACATAAGCCAAATTCAAAATGAGAGAAAAAAATTTTAAATAAATAAATGTTCACTCAAGCTACAATGTATATTTTTCCTTCAGTATGTTTATATTCCATTCTAAGTAAATATTAGCAAGCTGAATTAATTGCATATTATAAGTATTATTTAGTATAGTTAAGTTGGACTTAGTCCTGACTCATAAATTTTATTTAGCATACGCAAATCATAAAATGTGATACCATCCGTTAAATAACAAAGAATTCAAAAGTAACAATCTCAAAATGTGTAGGAAAATTATTCACAGAACTGATCTTAACTTATAAAAAAATTCTTAACAAATTCGCTCTAGAGAGAATATTACTAAACTTAATAAAAGCCGTATATGTAAATCCCATGACTACCTTCAAGTTCAATGTTAACATACAGGGAGGTTTTCCACTGGTCCAGTAATAAGAAAAAGTACCTCCTTCTCACAAGTCCTAAATTAAAATACTAGAAGTTCTAGCCAGAACAACTAGTCAAGAAAAAATATAAAAGCATTCAACTTGTGAGCAAGCAGTAAAATTTTTACAGATGACATATTTATACATAGAAAACTCCATAGACTCCTCCAGTGACTGTTAGAAATAATGAACAAACTTAGTAAACTTGCAGAATACAAAATCAATATACAAATATCCGTTGCATTTTTATATAGTAACAACACATTATCAGAAAGAGAAATTAGGAATAGAATTGTGTGTAAATTTATACCAAAAAGAATAAAATAGGAATAAATTTGATAAGTGAAATAGAAGTTATAAACATAGATCTATAAATTACAGGTGCAAGGAATATAAGTAAACATAATAAATAAAAGAAATTCAGATCTTACTGATTGTAGACAATGTGAGGAAATACTCTAATCTATCTTTCACTTGTTCAATCTCCCCAGCACTTCTTATTGAGGAGAATCTCTTTTCTTCATTTCATACTCTTGCTTCCGTTTTCATAGGTTAATTGATCATAGGTGTGAGGGATTATATCTGCTTGCCCTCTTCTATTCTATTGATTGGTGTCAGTTTTTGAGCCAGTGTCATGTTGTTTAATTTACTAAAGATTTGTAGGACTGTTTAACATCAGAGAACTTTACCCTATTATATTTAATACTCTATTTCAAGATTATTTTGTCAACTCAAGATCTTTGTTATTACATATAAATTTTGAATTTATTTCTTCTAAATAATGGAAAAATCTCATGGGTATTTTGACATGAATCACACTAAATTAAGATTCTTTTGGGTAGTATGGTTGTTTCAACCACATTATTTCACATCATTAACATAAGAGGTCTTTTCATTTCTTTGGATCAATTTTACTTTCGTTCATCAATATTTTCTATTTTTTAATGTATAGATTTTCTCCTTATTTGTTAACTTCATTTGAAGGTATTCTTTTCATATATATAATTATATACATTATATTTTTAAACACGTTTCCCACACAAATACAACAGGCAGAAGGCAGTGGCAAGACATATTCAAAGTCAAGAATGAAAGAAATCTGTTATGTAAGATAATATATCAAGCAAGGCTTTCCATTAGAATAGAAGGAGAGATAAATAATCTCCACACAAGCAAATACTAAAAGTATTTAGCAACAGAAAAAGAAATAATGAAACATCTCCTCAAAAAATAAAGAAGCAGGATGCTATAGAACGGTGAAAGGCATAATTGGAAAGGCAATAGCTAAAATGAATTACAACAGAATAAAAATGATGTTGTAAAACAGGACATCAAAATTTTTATGTGTCAGAGCTTGAAACAGGAAAATACAGAGTGTTTTCTTCTTGTTTCTGTTCTCTGTATGATGCGGTTGACTTTGTATTCATTTCAGTTAATATAAACAAATATACTAACGGGTCAATATATATACAAAACTGGGTAACCATAAGTCAAAAGCTTACAATGAAGTCACAAAGCCAGAAAAAAACCAAGATAATAGAAGAAAACTTATAAAGCCACAAAAACATAATGAAATTAACAAAAAGGAAATAACAAATCAATTGGAAAATGAAGTTCAATATTAAAATAAACACCAGTTTATCAATAATTGTTACAAATGTTAATGGAATTAGTGCTTAAATCAAAAGATATATACTGTCAGATGGAATAATATAACAAGACCATACATTATGAAGCATGCAAGAGACCCAATTTAGAAAGAGGAACACACATCAATTCAACGTCAGAAGATGGGAAAATATATTCCATGCAAATGCACATGAGAAGAAAGCAGGACTAGCAGTACTGACTTCACACAAAACAGACTTTACAAGAAAGGCCATAGAGAAAGATAAACAAGGACATGATATAATTATTAGAGGAGCAATACAAAATAAGGTTATTATATTCATTAATATATATGCACTCAATATAGGAGCACCTAAATACATAAATCAAATACTAATAGATAACAAGGGAGAAAACGATGGGAGCACAATCACAGTAGGAGAATATAACTCCCCATTACCACCACTAGACTGGTCTTTCAGACAGAAAATTAATAAGGGAACAAAGATACAAAAATATACGATAAAATAATTGGATTTGGTTGATATTTTCAAAACACTACTTCTCCCCAAAAGAGAATATACATTATTTTCCAGTGCAGATGGAACATTTTCTAGGAAAGTTTATGTACTGAGGCACAGAAGAAACCTCAACAAATTTAAAAAGATAAAAATTATTTCAAGCATCTTTTCTGAGTATAATACCATGAAACTAGAAATGAATCACAGAAAAACAGGGAGAAAAATGACAGCATATAAATTAAAAAACATGGTACTATAGCAAGTGGGGGAGGTGATGAATTAAAAGAAGAAATTAAAAAATATCTTGAGAAATATGGCACAACACTACACAAAGTCTATGGAATACAGTTAAAGCAGGCTTAAGAGGGAAGTTCATAGTGAAAAGGTCCGCCTCAAAGTTGAAGAGCGATTTCAAATAACTAATCTAACTTTCTATGTAAACTAATCATAAAGAGAAGAGCAAACAAAATGAAAAGTCAGCACAAAGTGGGAAAATAAAGATCAAGGGAGAAAGAATTGAAATAAAGTTCAAAAAATAGAAAAAATCAATCACAATGTTTTTTGAAATAGTCAACAAAATTGACAAAACTCAGGACAGGCTCACCAACAAGAAAGAGAGAAGACAAATAACATAAGAAATGAAAATGGGGGAAACAACAAAGAGTACATCAAATTTGCAAAGGATCATAAGGGAATACCATGAGCAACAGCATGGAAACAAACTGGATAACCTAGAAGAAATGGAGAAGTTTCTGGAAACATTCAGCCCATCATTACTGCATCAAGAAGAAATTAACCATTTGAACAGTCAGATCACCAGAAATGGAAGAGAATTATCAATAAAATAAAAAATCTCTGCAAACAAAAATTCAGACCCAAATAGCTTCACTGGGGATTTTGACCAAACATTCAAAGTAATACACATACCAGTCCTCCTCAAACTCTTCCAAAAGTTTCATATGGAGAAAGTGTTCCATAACTCACACCATAAGGCCAACATCAACCTGATAACAAAACCAGAGAAAGACACTATCTAAAAAGAAAACTATAGGCCAATATCATTGATAAATATAGATGTAAATGTACTTAGGAAATTATTAACAGAATCCAACAGCATGTAAAAAAAGATCACACACCTTTCTTAAGTTAGGTTCACCCCAGGAACACAAGGATGGTGTAACATATGCAAATCAATCAATCAATTGTGATACACCTTATCAACTATAGAGAGGACACAAAACCACATGATAATCTAAGTACCATGCAGAAAAAAACATTTGATAACTTTTAGCACCTATCTGCAAAAAATGTTCTTATCACAGTGTGTACAGAGGGACCATATCTCAACATAATAATAGCTATTTATGACAAATATATAGCCAGCAAAATACTCAATGGTGAAAAACTGAAACCTTTCTCACAAAAACCTGAGACAAGACAAGGTTGCCCATTCTCACAATTTCAATTCAATACAGTCTTGGAAGTCCTAGCCATAACGATCAGGCCAGAAAATTTGATTACCTAGCAAATTATGCAAAACATTTCTTTTTAGGACTGAAACAAATGATCCTAAGATTTACATAGAGTCATAAAAAATCCATAGTTTCCAAAGCAATATTAAGTAAAAGAAAGAGGCTGGAGGAATAACCCATCAGGTCTCCATACACTATTGCAGAGCTACAATAATGAAAATGACATGATATTGGTACAGAAAAAGGCATATGGACCAATGGAAGAGATTAGAGAGCCTAGGAATAAATCTACAGGCCTAAGTTCAATTAATCTTTGACCAAGTAGCCAAGAATATGACAGAGAAAAGACCAACTCTACAACAACTGGTGGGAAACCTAGATAGCAGCATGCAGAGAAATGGAGTTAGAACAATCCTTCAATCCATATACAAGAATAAACTCAAAATGACTTGAAGACTTAAATATAAGCAAGAAACAGTAAATCTCCTAGAAGAAAACATAGGCAAAACACTCTGAGTTAAATCTCAGCAATGATCTCCAAGAAGAATAGACTACCCAGGGAAGGGATGTAAGAGCAAAATTAATAAATGGGACCAAGTAAAACTTACAAGATTTTGCACAGCAAAGGGAATCATAAACAAAACAAAATGACAACCTGCAGGATTAAAGAAAATATTTAGAAGTGATGCAACTGACAAAGGCTAAATTTCCAAAATATAAAGGTTTCATACAACCTAATAATAATAAAAAAAAACAAGAAACCCAATCTGAAAATGTGCAGAAACCCTAAAAAAGCAATACTCCAATAGAGACATTCAAATGCCACACAGATATGAAAAATAATTGCTCACTATCATTATCAAAGAAGGGCAATTCAAAATTATAATGATGTATCACTTCCCAGTAGTCACAATGGTCATCATTCAAAAGTCCACAATCAGTAAATGCTGGGGAAGCTGTGGAGAAATGGAAGCTTCCTACACTGCTGGTAGGAATGTATTTTGGCGCAGTCATTTTGGAAACAAGGATGAAGTTTCCTTTAATGGATAAAAATAAACTTAACGTACGAACAAGCAATCCCACTTCTGGGTATATATCAAAAGGAACCCTATTTCAAGTAGACACCTGCACCCCAATGTCCTTAGCAGTGCTGTATACAACAGCCACAACATGGAAGCAACCTAATTGTCCAACAACAGATGACAGTATACAGAAGTTATGCCGAATTTATACAATGGAATAATATTCTGCATTAAAAAATGATAAAACAATGACATTTGCAGCAAAATGGATGTCCCCAAAAAGTGTCATTCTAATTGAAGTAAGCCAGAAAAAGAAAGAAATATAATACATGACATTATATATGAAGAAGCTTAAAAAATATTTGGATAAGAACATTATGATTTCATATACAAAACTGAAATTCACTCGCAGATCTACTAAACAATTTTAAGATTACTGCGGAAAGGGGCTGCGAGAGGATATATTTGGGAGCTGTAGATTTATAAATGTTATACAGTATATATAAAAATAGATGTTTTCAAAATTTCTTTTCTATGACACAGGGCAGTATGCTAAATATTGTGAAGTAATATTTTATAGGCACAGAACTATATGCATGTATGGGGACATTATGCTATACAACACAGATTGACACATTGCAAATGGCGTATTTAAATGATAAATAGGTGAATAAATAAATAAATAAATAATAAATAAATGAATGAATGAATAAGTAAATAATTGAATAAATAGATAAATAAATAAATATTAACTAAATAAAAATATTTAATAATAAATGAAATACAAAGATTCACACTACTTAACCTCAAGTATCTAGGAGAAAACAGAAAGAATAAAGAAGAAATTTGAATGAATGTGAGTAAGGCAAATAACAAGAGAAACAATTGAAAAGATAAAAAAAATATACCTAAGTGTGTTTCTTTTAAACATAAACAGGACAAATGGTTAGGTTTGCTAAGAAAATAAAGACTCAAATAAAATTAGAAGTAAAAGAGAAGATATTACAACTGATGTTGTAGAGATGCAAAACATCATAAGAAATAACCACTAGCCACCGATTTGAATGACCTAGAACAAAAGACAAATTCCCAGAAACATATGTCTTCCAATACAGAATCAAGAAGAAATGAGAAAGATAATAGAGCGAAAGTGTGTTTGAGTAAGTCAATAATGCAAACTTCCAAAACCAGAAAAATTTACAAGACGAGTTTACTGGTGAATTCTGTCAAATATTTGAAGACAATTTTTCACCAATTCTTCCCCAAATCATCCGAGAATTTGAAGGGGGTGAAAGATTCCAAACATTTTTTTATGATATGAGCTTTGTTTTCTAAACAAGCTAGAAAGGACATTATATGCAAAATACAGAATATTATCCCTGATGAACATATGTGCCAAAATTCTCAACAAATCACAAGCAAAATGAATTCAACAACACATTTAATGTATCATAAACATACATGAGTAAAGGGATTCATCCCTGGGTTTAAGGATACTTCATAATATACAAATCAATAAAGGTGACAAGCCACACTAATAGAATGAATAAAAGCACTCACATAATCATCTCAATAGGTGCAGAAAGGGCATTGTGTATAATGCAACATCCTTTTAAGATACTCCCAACAAATTAAATTGACCCTGTCAGTGTCACGATATCATTTACACACAAACACTGTGTGGAGATAAGCGAAACAGTTCTCTATTTTTTGATTCTTAGAAGAAGGGTTTATATAGGGCTTGCACAACGCATCACATATAATCTAAGTTATAACAATGTTAATAATCTTAAGCTATTTATGTTCCCATGCTCCTGCAGTAAGCGCAGGATGTTATATAATCAAGTATTATTTTAAAGTTCATCATGGAACTTCATTAAGTAGGCCATCTCTTATCCAGCTGGCTGTGCCTGCCTTAGGATGTCCTACTCTGAGGATCTTACCCGTCATAGGCTATCCATCATTCCATACTGTATACATTGAGTAGGCCACTTCTTATCCAGCCAGGTTATGTGACACTCCTCACAGCTTGTTTATCAGTTCAGCCCATGGGCTTATTCTCTAGAGCCTTCAGACAGGGGCCTACAAACACAAAATCCTGTGACAGAAAAATGGATGATGAAAATTTGATATATATATGCAATGGAATCAATACTTTGCATTCCTATCAGCAGTGTCCACGGTGTTCATTTTTCTCCACAATCTCACCAACATCTATTTCTTTTCTTTTTGATGAGAGCCTCCTGAAAAGTGTGAGGTCTTGTCTCATTTTTGGTTTATGACTCTCCAAATAATTTATAACTCTGAACACATTTTCATGTGTCATATAGCCAACTGTATGTTTTCTACAAAAAATTGATTCAGATCTATCTATTCAGTTCCTATGGACATTGTTTTAATTGGATTATTTGCTCTTTTTTGTTGTTGTTTTGGGGTAAGAGTTTGCCATATATTTTGGATATTAACACTTGATTGGAAATTATCACTTGAAAATATGTTCTACCATTGTGTTGGATGACTTTTCATTTCATTGATCATTTCTTTTGCAGTGTAAATCTGTTTAGTGTGACACAATCATATTTTATTAGAGTTACTTCTGCTTCCCTTGTCAAAGGAGACATTTGTAGAATCAAATTAAGTCCAATGTCAGAGTGTACTTCTTATGTTTTACCCTAGGATTCTTTAATTTCAGGTTATATGTTTTATATGCCCAGGAGTGGAATTGCTGTGTCATATGATAGGTCTAATTTATTATTTAAAGCACTTTCATACTGTTTCCAAAGTGGTTTCACCAATTTTGATTCCCACCAACAGCGTTGGGGAGTCCCTTTTTCTCCACAATCTCCCCTGTCTTTATTATTTGTAGACATTTGGACGACAGCCCTTCTCATTTGTGTGAGGTAAAACATTACTTTATTTTTGTCTTCCCTTTGTATAATGATTAGCAATGTGAGCACGTTTTTATTTTCCTGTTTGTCATCTGTGTGTCTTTTTTAGAGAATTGTCTTCTGCTCATTTTCTGGCTGAGTTGTTTGTAGATTTTTGAACTTGTGTTTTATGAATGATTTGTGTATTTTAGAAATTAGCCTCTTTTAGATTTCATTGTTTCCTAATGTTTTCTCCCAATTGGAAGTTCATATTTTCATTTTAATTTGCTGTGTAGAAGCTTTTAAGTTTAGTTAGGACTTATTTGCTTATTTTACCTTTATTGTTTTCTGCTTGGGAGTGTGACATAAGAAAATTTTTCTACAATTTTTGTTTTGTTTTGCCTATGTTATATTCCAGAAGTTTCATTTTGTCATGTATTAGATTCAGATATTTAAAATATTTTGAATTTATTCTTGTACAGTGTGAGGGAGTGTTCTAATTTCATTGATTTACATGTAGCTGTCTAGTTTTCTTAATATCCCTTGCTGAAGACTGTTTTAAGGCATGATATATGATTGTTTCCTTTGCCATAGTTTAGTTGACCATAGTTGTGATGTTTTATTTCTGCCTCTGTGTTCTGTTCCAGTGATATAGATGTTTGTTTACTTTCCAGTATTGTGCTGTTTTGATTACTGTATTTTTGTAATACAGTCTGAGATCTGGGAGTGTTAAGTGTTATGCCTCCAACTTTGTCCTTTTTCCTCATTGTTTCTTTTGCAGTTCTGGTTCTTTTGCAGTTCCATACAAATCATAGGGATGTTTTTAGTTCTGTGGAAAATATCATGTAGTTCGATCTGAATCAATTTATATCCTTAGACATATTTTGTAGTATGTATATTTTAACAATATAAATTCCTCTAAACTAAAACATTGAGATTTCTTTCCTTTTCTTTGCATCATCTTCAAATTTCTTTCTCAGTGTCCTATTGATTTTATTATCTTGGATTATCCATAGGTTTCTCATTTTTTGATCTGATTTCATATATATATTTTAAAATTATGGAATATTTCATTTTAAGTGTAAAGAATTGTGCCAGTTTTTGTATATTAACCATGACTCATGCTAATTTGCTAAATGTCTTAATTAGTTTTAGTTGTTCTGGTTTGGGCAATCTTTAGGGATCTCTTTATATATTATCATGTCATCTAAAATAATACCAGATTTACTTCATTCAATCCAACTTGAATAACTTTTTTTCTTGTCTTATTGCTGTTGCGAGGACTTCCCGTACTGTGTTTAACAGAAATGTGGAGATTGGGCATCCTTGTCTTATTCCTTAATTTGGTTTTCAGTTATTCATTTTTGCATATTACGTTGTCTGTGGGTTTGTAAGTAATAACTTCAACTATGTTGAGATATATTTCCTGAATCCTACTTTGGTAAGAGGTTTCTATTGTTGTTGCTATTGTTGTTCTTGTTGTTGTAGCTGTTGTTGCTGTTTTAATGAATAAATGTTGAATTTTGTGAAATACTTTTTATGGATTTATTGGGATGACCATGTTGTATTCTCTTTTCCTTTTCTTAATGTGTTGTATCAAACTGATTGTTTTGTGTATGTTGAACTACTCTTGTGACCCTGCAATGAATCCAAGTTGATCATGGTGTATGATTCATTTTTGGTATTGCTGGATTTAGTTTACTAATAATATTTTGTAGAATTTTTGCATCAAAATCTATCAATTTCATTGGCTTGAAGTTCCCTTTGCCTGTAGTTTGTTTGTTGGCTTTGCTATCAGGGTGATGAATTCTTCATAGAATTAATTAGGGAGTTTCACACATCTTCAATATTTTTGAATAATTTGAAGAGTATAAGTTCTGCTTTGTATTTTTGTACAGTTCTCCACAGGATTTGTTTAAATCTGCACTTCTATTTAACGATTTTTTTTTAAATGCAGATTATTTCTTCTAGTAAACAGTTTGTTCAAATTATTTGTTTCTCCTTATTTCTGTCTCTTTCTAGACATTTGTCTATTTCTTCTAAGTTGTCCAGTTTATTTGAATGTGTTGACAAAATGATCCCTTTGTTGTATATTTGAAGAAATAATTGTTATTTCTCTTCTTTTATTTCTTACTTTATTTCTTTGGGGTATCTCTCTATTCTTCATGATGCACCTGGCTAGAGGTTTTTTGATTTTGCTTATCTTAAAAAGAAAACAAAAAAAATCTTTGGTTTTACTGCTCTTTTGCATAGTTTTCTTTTTCTCTCTAATGTATATTTACACCTGTAATACTTAATAACATTTTTTTTAGTTTTCTTTATTGATTTACAGTCATTTTACAAAGTTGTCTCCAATCCCAGCATAGAGCACAGTATTGAGTTACAATGAACAAATATATATTTGTTGTCCCATTTTTTCCACTGAGGGCTTCTGTAAGAACTTGTATATATTTCCCTGTGCTATACAGTACAATCCTGTTTATCTGTTCTACAATTTAGACCTCCCAGTCTATCTCTTCCCACCCCCCGGCCCCTTGGCTAACAAAACCTTCTATTCTATGTCTGAGAGTCTATTTCTGTTTTGTATTTGTGCTGTTTTGTCTTGTTTTATTTTGTTTTTATATTTCACTGATGAGCCATCTCATATGGTATTTTTCTTTCTCTTTCTGGCTTACTTCACTTAGACTGATTTTCTCCTGGACCATTCATGATGCTGAAAATGGCATTATGTTGTCGCTTTATATGGCTGACCAGTATCCCATTGTATAAATATACCACCTCTTCTTTATCTAGTCAACTGTCGATGGACATTTAGTCTGTTTCCATGTCTTCGTTATTGTAAATAGTGCTGGCTATAAATATTGGGGTTCAAGTGTCATCCAGAAGTAGGGTTCCTTCATGATTTATGGCCAGGAGCGGGATTCCTGGGTCATATGCTAAGTCTATTCCTAGGCTTCTGACGAATCTCCATCCTGTTTTCCACTGTGGCTGCACCAAACTGCATTGCCACCAGCAGTGAAGGACGGTTCCCTTTTCTCCAAGGCATCTCCTGCATTTGTCATTTGTAGATATTGGAATGATGGCCATTCTGAATAGTGTGAGGTGATACCTCATTGTAGTTTTGATTTGCATTTCTCAGATAATCAGTGATATTGAGTATTTTCTGATGTGCCTTTTGGTAATTTGTATGTCTTCCTTGCAGAATTTCTTGTTTAGGTCTTCTGCCAATTTTTGCATTGGGTGATTTATTTTTTCTTCTTTAGTTGGATGCGCTGCTTATACACTCTGGAGATCAATCCTTTGTCGGTTTCATATTCAGTTTTTCCCATTCAGTGGGTTGTATTTTTTTTTACTTCCAGTTTCTTTACTGTGCAGAAGCTTGTAAGTTTCATTAGGTCTCATTTGTTTATTCTTGCTTTTAATTTTTCTACAAGGAAATTTATGAAATGTATGTCAGATATGTTTTGCCTTTATTTTCCACTTGGAAGTTTATTCTATCTTATCTTATGTATAAGTCTTTGATCCATTCTGTGTTTATTTTTGTGTATGGTGTTCTAGGTTCATTGGGAGTGTTCTAGCCTCATTGATTTACATGCTGTTGTCCAGTTTTCCCAACACCAGTTGCTGAAGAGATTGTGTCTCTTCCATTGTAATTTCTTGCCTCCTTTGTCTAAGATTAATTGACCAAAAGTTTGTGGGATTATTTCTGGGCTCTCTATTCTGTTCCATTGGCCTATATGTATATTTTCCAACCAATACAGTGCTGTCATGTTGATTGTAGCTCTATAGTATTGTCTGAATAATTAGCGTTAAGAAATGCCACTGATTTTTGAACTTTAATCTTGTAACCTGCTACATTGCTGAATCCATCGATCAGCTGTAATAGTTTTTGTCTGGATCTTGTAGAGTTTTCTATATATAGTAACATTGTCTGCATATAGTGAGACTTTAAAATCTTCCTTTCCAATTTGCATCCCTTTTACTTCTTTCTCTTGTTTGATTGCTGTGGCTAGGTCTTCCAAGTCTATGTTGAGTTGGGGTGGTGATAGTGTGCGTCCTTGTCTTTTCCCAGATTTTAGTGGGAAGATTTTGACTTTCTCATTATTCAGTACTATGCTGGCTGTAGATTTGTAATCTATAGCTTTTATGATGCTGAGATATGTTGCCTCTATGCCCAATTTGGTGAGAGTTTTTATCAAAAGTGTGTGTTGAATTTTATCAAATGCTTTTCCTGCATCTATTGAGATGTTCACGCAGTTTTGGTCGTTTCTCTTGTTGATGTGCTGTATTGCATTGATTGATTTGCATATGTTGAACCACCCCGTGTCTCTGGCATTATCCCCACTTGGTCATGATGTATAATCTTTTTTCTCTGTTTTGGACTCTATTCACTACTATTTTGGTGAGGATATTGGCTTCTGTGTTCATCACTGCTATTGGCTTAAAATTGTCTTGTTTGGTATTGTCTTATCCTGGTTGTGGTATCAGGGTAATTGTGGCTTCATAGAATGACTTTGGGAGTATTCCTTCCTTTTCAATCTTCTGGAAGAGTTTGAGAAGGACTGGTATGAGTTCTTCTATGCATGTGTGGTAGAAATCCGTAGTGAAACCATCCGATCCTGTACTGTTATTTGTAGGGAGGTTTTATACTGCTATTTTGATTTCATTTCTACTGCTCTGTTTGTTCAAGGGGTCAGTTTCTTCTTGATTCAGTCTTGGTAGACAGTATGTTTCCAGTAACTTGTCCATCTCCTCTAGGTTATCCAGTTTGGTTCAATGTACTTTTCATAATATTCTCATATGGTATTATGTATTTCTATTTTATCAGTTCTAAATTCTCCATTCTCCAAACTTATTTTGCTAATTTGTGCTCTCTCTCTTTTATTCTTTTTGAGTTTGGCCAGAGGTTTGTAGATTTTACTTACTTTTTCAAAAAACCAGCCTTTGGATTGGTTGATTTTTTTTCTATGGTCTTTTAAAACTCTATTTTGGTTATTTCCTCCCCAATATTTATGATTTCCTTCCTTCTGCTGCCTTTTGGGTTTTTTTTTTCTTTTTCAAGTTTATTCTCCTGATGGGTTAAATTGTTTATTTGTGGTTGTTCTTGTTTTTTGAGGAAGGCCTGTATCGCTATAAACTCCCCTCTCAACAGTGCTTTTGCTGTGTCTCATAAATGCTGTGTGGTTTTGCTTTCATTTACTATTGTCTCAAGGTACATTTTCATTTCAGCTTTGATTTCTTCTTGGACCCATAGGTGTTATAACAACATATTGTTTAATCCCCATGTTTTCCTTTTGTTCTCCTTTGTTTCTCTTTGTTGATGTCAACTTCATGGCATTGTGGTCAGTAAAGATGCTTGAGGTAATTTTTATCTTCTTAAAATTGCTGAAGTTTCTTTTGTACCCAAGTATATCATGAATCCTGGAAAATGTCCCATGTGCACTTGAAAAGAATGCATATACTATTTTGTGGGTGGTGCAATTCTCCGAAAATATCCACCAAGTGTAATATTTCTATTGTATTATTTAAATTGTCTGTTGCCTAATTTAATTTCTATCTCAATGATCTGTCCAGTGATGTTAATGCAGTGTTGAAATCTCCAACCATGTTTCGATTCCCATCACTATCCCCCTTTATATCTGTTAGTAATTTTTTCATGTACTTAGGTAGTCCTCTATTTGGTGCCTATGTATTAACAAGTGTGCTATCCTCATCTTGTATCACTCCTTCAATCATCATAATATGTCCTTCCTTATTTTTCTTTATGACCTTTGTTTTAAAGACTATTTTGTCTGAAGTCAGTACTGCAACACCTGCTTTTTTGGCTTTTCCCATTGTATGGAATATCCTTTTCCATCCTTTCACTCTCAATCTATTTGTTTCCTTCTCGCTGAAGTGGATCTCTTTTATGCAGCATATTGAAGGTTCTTGCTTTATTATCCAGCATGCCACTCAATGGCATTGAATGGAGCATTTAGTCCATTAACATTTACAATAATCGATGATATGTTTGTGTTTATTGTCATTTTGACCTTATCTTTGCAGTTGATCTTTTATTTCGTCTTTGTTCGTTTGATCTTCCTTTTTTGGTTTGGTCATTTTCCTTTGTATTATCATGAAATTTATTTAGTTTTATTGACTCCCGTATATGTTTTTGTCTTGTTTTTACCCTATTATATAAGTCTATTAGACCATTAGTATAACTGATTTTATTAAACTGATAGTAACATGATCTCAAATACATCCTACCGAGAACAAAATATTTTATAATGAAAGACCCCCCAAGAAAAAAATTCTCTATTTTCCTAACTCCATTTCCAATCTCAATGATTTGTATGTCTTTTTTTAAAATTTTGTGTTTATTTTATTTCTAGTTCATGAGTTATCACCTTTCCAGCTGTGAGATTCACATTTCTGTAGCATCCTGTTGCTTTTCTTTTTAGAGTGGACCTTTCAATATTTCTTTTTGCATGGGTATAGTGTTGCTAAACTCTTGTAGCTTTTTCTTGTCTGTGAAATTACTTCTGTCTCCTTCTACCATAGAAAATAGCCTTGCTGGTTAATGTATCCTAGGGTATATCATTTTTTTCATTCAGGAATTTGAATACATCTTGCCCCTCCCTTCTGTTCTGTTGTATTTGTGTTGTGAATTCAGCTGTGAGCCTTCTGGGGATTCCCTTGTAACACACTCTTTGCTACTCTCATGCTGCCTTTGGGATCATTTCCTTATCCTTGGCTCTGGCCATCTTAATTATATGTCTTGTTGTGGGTTTATTTGAGTTCTTCCTGTTTGGGACAGTCTGAGATTCCTGTACTTGGATATCTGATTTCTTCTTTCAGTTTGGGAAGTTCTCACTCATGATTTCTTCAAACACCTTTGCAATCCCCTTTTATCTTTCCTCCCATTCTGGGACTTCTATCATGCCAAGTTTGGCATGCTTTCTATTATCACAAAGGTCTCATGCTATTTTCATTTGTTTCTTGTTGTTTCTCTTGTGGCTGTTCTGATTGGGTGCTTTCTATTGTCCTGTCTTCTAGGTCACTAATTCATTCCTCTGCATTATCTAGTGAGCTTTGTGACCCCTTTAGATCATTCCTCATCTCAGTCAACAGTTTTACCTATTCTACTTGGCTCTTCTTTATAGCTTCCATATCATTTTTAACATATTTTATGTCTCTAAACACTATCTTTTATTTCCTTCATTAATTTGATCCCACCTTTTTTGAAACCTTGATCTAGTAGGCTATTGATATCTATTTCACTGATCGTACTTTCAGAGGATTTCTCTTGTTCTTTTAATTGGGAATGGTTTGTCTGCTTCATCATCTTGCTCCTACCTCTTTGGCACTGTGATTTATGGAGTATCAGTTATCTACTGTGGTCCTAAAGGAGTTTAACTTCCTAATGCCTATGTAGTAATACAACTAAAAGAGAGAAAAAAGAGAGAGGGAGACAAAGAATTTTAAAGAACGGGAAATAAATGTTTGAAGACAATGTATAATACATAATAGAAGAGCAAGTTGAAGCAGAGTTTTGAAAAATAATAATAATAAAAATATTTTTAAAAAATTTCAATGGGATATAAAAGGGGGTATATATAATTGCCTAAGAATTAAAAATTAAGAGGGTAATAGAAAATGGAACTGATAAAAACAGATTAAAACAAGGGGGTGGTCAGTGTGTCCTGGAGACTGTGTAATGTAATGTGAACTCTTTCTGTATTCATCCTGTTTTTGAAGCTCAGATTGCTTTTTCCAGAGGCCCTCCATTGGAGCCCTCATCTGTGCAGCTCCTAGGGCCTGTTGGCAAGCAGATCACTCCTACTCCCATCACTGGTTATGGAGCAGCTCTCTTTACTTTGTGCTGTCTTGTCACTGCCCTGACCGATGCCTCAGTCATATGTTTCAGACTCACCAGGCAGGAGTGGGCATAAAGCCTTCTCCCAGCCACATGGTCAGTGGCTGTGTTCCATCCCAAAAGTTGGTGGGCCATCAGCCCCCTCAGGGTGCCTGTCTCTCCAATGTTATGTGCCCTGTCACTGATCTGGGCCAAAACCCAGCTCCTTGTTTGCATTGGCAGAGCAAGTTCTCTGAAGAAATAGGACAGAAATATCTTATCTGCCTCAGGCTGTAAACAAGTCCCCTTCTCGCACTTAAGGCTGCTAAGTCCTTAGGAGTGAATGCAGATTTGCTCTCGCTGCTGCCAGGGTGCAAAGCACCAGAAGCTATGTTGGCTGTGTCTGAGCCCTAGGTCTCTTGTCCTAGATAATTTTGTGGATTTTCAGAAATTTAGAATGCACCTTTCCAATCCCAGGGCTTGTCTGCCCTGTTATTTAATGGAGGGCCCAGGTTGTTCTGCCCTATGAACCCACAGCAATGGTGCACAGCCCCCTCAATTCCCCCGGGGTGCCTCAGTGCAGCCATCTTCATCTTCCACCCAGCTCAGGCAGCATGGCCCTCCCCCCAGCTGCCAGGATGCCTCTTGGGCTGGTTGTCACAGGGATCCTCACTGCCTGTTTAACTTAGTACTTGTACTCTATAGAGTTCCAATTCTTGGAGGATCCCCCTCCATCCTGCTGAACTCTTAGTTGGAGAGGGGAGACCCAGTGAATAAGCACCAGGCCTTCTTTGCTGCTCCCTTCCTGTGGGATGTGTCTCAATCTGTTTTGCCTTTTCTTCTTTCTTTCTTCATTTTCTTCTACAAGATATTTTGCATTTTTATCTTTTGAAGAGGACAGTGTACTATCAGAGTTCTGTAAGTTTTCTGGTTAGCTGAGTAGGTCTGTGGATGTGAGTCTTGGTGCATTTGTGGGAAAGGGTGAGCTATGAGCATCCTTCTGCTCCATCATCTTCACTTCCCCCACAAAAGTCTCACTTTATGGTGGAATATAAACACAACCAGGAGACAGATGGAAAAGATGTTTAATGGAAACGACAAGAAAGTGCATTTTGCAATGCTCAATTCATACAAAATACGTTTTAAAATAAGGGCCACAATGCAAGATAAATATGAGATTATATTAACAGAAAGAGATCAATATAAAAATAGAGTATTACACTCATTAAATTATATATGGACCCAACACCGTAGATCCTAAGTATAAAAAGAAATATTAGTAGAAATGAAGGAATTAATTCATTATGAAACAATTATGTAGATGAGTTGAACACCTCACTATTCTGATGGCCATATCCTCCAGAAAGAATATCTGTAAGGAAACAGAGGTCTTAATGGCATATTAGATCATTTGAACCTAACTGAGATATTGGACACTGCATCAGAAAAGGAGAACACATAAACTTCTCAAGTGTGCACAGCATGTTATCTAAGGAATTAACCACATATTATGTCATGAAATGAGCCTCAGGAACTTTTAACAAATACAGATTACAGCAAGTATTTTTCCATACACAAAATTATGAATCTATGCATCAACTCTAGAAAGAACAGGAAAAGCACAAACATGAGATTAAACCTCATCCTTTAAAAAAATAAAATAAAACAAGGTCAATTATGAAAGCAAAGAGGTAATAAAATCATACCTGGAGACAAATTACAATGAAAACACAACTTCATCAAATGTATGGGATGCAGTAAAGGCAAATCTAAGAGGGAAGCTTAGAACAATTGAGGCCTTCTATGAGGAAAAATGAAAACCTCACAGGAAGGATAAAGCTTACCAACTGAAATAACTAGATATAAGAACAAACAAAATGCAAAGGCAGTAGAATGAGTAATCTTTAATGATTAGGTTGAAAATAAATAAAATAAAAATTAAAAAATAAGTTAAAATTCATAAAATCAAAAGGTTTTTTCTTAAAAATATTAATAAATTGATAAGCATTTTTGCCAGGCTTATCAAGAAATACAGGTTCGACCCAAACAAAATAATAAATGAAATATTAGAAATAATATCTGACAGTACAGAAATGCAAAGATTATGAAAGCACCCTGAGCAGTTACGTGACAACCAACAGGACGACCTTAAAGAGACAAATTTCTTGAAACATACAGCCTGCCAACACTGAATAAAAAGATAACTGAAAACTTGAAAAGAGCAATCAGTATAATTTAAATAAAGTCTATAGTTTTAGAAACACCCCTTGAACAAAATGCCTGGATGCCTTTACTAAAACCTCTTTCCTCTCAACTATTTCAAAAAATGTATTAGGAAGGAAAATTCCCAAAGTTATTCTATGACGCCTCCAATACCATGATAACAGAACCAAAGACACTACCAAAAAAAGAAATGAAAATATAAAGCCAATATCCTTGGTTAATATACATTAAAAAATCCTCAACAGAACATCAACAAATTAATCCAGCAATACATAGAAAGGATTATACTTGATGATCAGTTGGATTCCTTCCAGAGTCACAGGGATGATTAAACATACACAAGTCAATCAGCATGACACGTATTTAATAAAGGAAGGACAAAATGAACAGGACCATGTCAATACACATAGAAAAAGCATTAGACAAAATTCAACATACATTCATGATCAGAACTCTCATGAAAGAGAGTATAATGTGAACATCCCTCAACATACTATAGGCCATTTATAACAATTTATAATACTTAGGGGAAAAGCTGAAAACATTCTGGGTAAATTCGGGAACAAGACAAGGATTCCTACTCTCAGCACTTCTGTTCTATAGTAAAAGAAGAAAGGAAAAGGAAAGAAAAAAGAAGAATAAATGCAAAATTGAAAGAAAGAGGCAAAATTGGCACCAGTAATGATGACATAACAATCTATATAGAGTCCTAAGTTCTCCACACAGACTAATAGCAACAATAAATAATTTCAACAAGGGAGCAGGGTACAAGATTAATGTAAAGTTTTCTCTTACATTTCTACATGTTATTTATGAGATACCCTAAATTGGACGTTGAGAGCAATACTATTTAAAATCCCATTACCCCGAAAACCTTGGAATAAATGTAACCACATATATGAAACATCTAAACACTGAAACTTAAAAAACATTGGGAAAGAAATTAAAAATAATTCATAAAAATGGAAAGATGTCTTGTGCTCTTGGATTGAAGGAGTTAATATTGTTAACATGGCCGAGCTACACAAAGAAACATACAAATTTAGTGCAATTCCTGTTATGAAGCTGTAATATTTCCAACAGAAGCAGAAAATAAATAACTCTAAGTTTTACATGAAACCATTAAAATTGTCAAAATGATCTTGAGAAAAAACAACAAATCTGGAGGTATAAACTTCCTGGATTCCTTACTATACTACAAACTACAGTAATAAAAACAGCATGACATTGGCACAGAGATATAATCAATAAAATCAGATAGAGAGCCTAGGAATAATTCCACACACCTATGAGCAATGAATCAATGATAAAATAGGCAAGAGTACACAATGGAGAAAAGACAGTCTTGTCAATGGATGGTTTTTGGAAAGCTGGATATCTGTATGTAAAAAAGTGAAATGAGAGCGTTCCCTGACATATATAAAAATAAACTCCAAGTTTTTTAAGGACCTAAATGTAAGTCCTGACACCATAAAACTTCTAGAAGGTGATATATGTGATACACTATTGGATATATATCATAGGAATAATTTCTTGTATCAGTCTCCTAAGGCAAAAGAAATAAAAGCAAAGATAAGCAAGTGAGACCTAAATAAACTTGAAAACTTCTGCACACTTAAGGACACTTTGAACGAAATGAAAACACTGCCTAAGTAATTGGAGAACATATTTGCAAAAAATGCAATTGACCAGGGTGAAATAGATGTAAGTTAATAGATGTAATATGGATTTAATTTACACAACTCAATGTGAAAGACAAAAACCCAATCAAAAAATAGCAGAGTACCTGAGTTAATATTTTTCCAAAGAAAACATACAGATGAGTAACAGGCAAGTTATAAAAATGCTCAACATTACTAATTATTAGTTAATAGCAGTTCAAAACCACAATAAGTCATCACTTCACTCTTGTCAAATGGCTATTATCAAAAAGTCTACAAATAGAAACTGTTGGAGATGATGTGGAGGAAACGAATCACTTGTATACTCTTGGTAGAATTGTAAATTGGTAAAATTTCTATGGAAAATAGTATTCAGATTTCTTTAACACCTAAAACAGAACTACCTTATGAAACAGTAACATATATCCTAGGAAAAATCTGAGGAAGAATCCCTAAATTGAGAAGAACCAATGTTCACAACAGCACTGTTTATAATATGCAAGACATGGAAGCAATCCAAGAGCCCACAGTAGACTATGGACTTAAGTAGATATGATGGTTCTATAAATATGCAATGGAATAATACTCAGCCATGAAAAATATAACACATGGCTGTTTCAGCATCATGAATGGACCTAGTAAATATTGTGCTTAGTGAAATAACTTAGAAAAAGACAAAAGTATATAATATAATCTAAATGTGGAGTCTAAAGAATAACAAATATCTGTGTACATCTACCTATAGCTATCTATTGATAGATGACAGATAAGTAGATACATAGAAGGATAGATACATAGGCACATGATAGATAGATAGATTGATAGAGACATGGTAGAGAGAGAGATTAGATAGACAAGACTGAAGCAGACTGAAAGATATGGGAAAAAATTTATGTTTACCAAAGGGGAAGGGAATCACGATTCAATGGTAGGAAACTGACAGGTAAAAATAGTATACATAAAGGAGATAAGCAGCAAGGATAATGTGTATAGATTAGGGAATTAGACACAATAACTTATAATAATTGTATGTTACAATTATTGTAATAATTTATAATGCAATCTAATCTAATAATTGGTTGGAATCACTATGCTGTACATCTGAAACTACACAATATAGTACATCTACTGTACTTCAATTAAAAATAAAAAATCTCATGTATAATTTAGCCCTTTTTCCACTGATAGCATCTTCCTTTAATATTATTTTATTATTACTCATTACTTTTTATGATTACTGACCCAAATTATTTCTATTTCTGTTGTGAACAAGTTACTAGATTGAGGTACCTATATCTATTGCAACTGAATTACTATTTTTCTCTCATTAGTTCATATAGAATAGTAGCATTTAAAAACATAACCAAAGAAACAGTTGCAACTTTCTCATTGTCTCTGCTTAGTATTTTGTTCAATGTTTTGTGCATATTTGCCATTTTGTTTTTCTTAGAATAGCTCTTTTCTGAACCTCTTGTAATGTGTCTCGGTTTTCTTTTTTCCATCTCATTCATGTTTGTTTGTCTGGTATATTCTTTATTTTTACTTTACACCTAAGTGATAACTGTGCAAGGTAGAGTATCCTTGGGTGAGAGATTTCTTATTTCAGTAGTTTGAAAATGTCATTTTAATTACCCTTGGTGTATGTTTTCTGCTCAGCAATCTGCTGATAGCCTGATGGGGATTCCTATGTAGTTTAACATAACTATTTTGGCTGCCTTTAAAATTTTTCTCTGGCATTGACTTGCCAATTTGCATATGACATATCTTGTAGAAGGTCTCATTGACTTAAAATTATTGGTGTTGTGTTGGCTCATGGAATTGTATGTCAGTTCCTTACACAGGTTCAGGAAGTTATCAACTATTACAACTTTAATTAAACCATCAGCTGCCTTCTAACTTTCTCCTCCCTCCAGGATTTACTCTAATGTGAACTTCTTGAAGAAGTCTGATGGCTATTTTAGAATTTCCTCACTTTTTAATATCTTATATCTCAGCCCTCTCCTATCATTTCTTGTTTTGTATTGGTGAATTTGCTAATCTCTCTTCCACAAGACAGTCTTCTTCCAATGCTTTCTGTTGCATAAATCATATCATTTATTAAGTTCATCTGGTCTTCCAATAATGTTTGGTTGTTTCATAGTTTCAGTCTATTAGATAATGTATTCCTTATCATCATTTATTTTATTCCTGAGCTCACTAATCTGCTTTCTGAGTTTTGTATTTTGTATTGAGATTCTGTATGACAACACTTTGGATTCTCTATTAGTTATACGGCAATATTCCATGACCTTTATTTGTTTGCTGCAGGGTTGATATTGTGTGTGTGTGTGTTCATCTGTGAGTGCGTTTGCCTGTGCATGTGTGTCTGTGTCTGTGTCAGTTTCTGTGTTTGTGTATCTGTGTGTGTGCATGCCCTATATTGTTGCTGTGATTGGTCATGATCCTGGTAAATTATTGCTCTGATGACGCTAAATAACAGATTGTGCTTTGGAGTCCTTGTTTGGTTTTACTTATCTGAGATACCTCTGATAATATTTCAAAATGACACTTTCAAGTCGCTACTGTCTGGATAAAAGATTGCTTACATTGTCACTTCTTAGACAAATCTGGTAGTTAATGCCACTGTTGTCACTGGGCCGGTGAACCCTTCCTTTTATCTGATATCCCTTAAGATTGAGTGCACACATTGAGGAAAGGTGTAAAGACAGGTGGATAGTTGGAATCAGGCAAGTGCCTTTGCCATGTCCAATGTTGCAAGGTATATTTTCTCCACCACCGTGAATGGGAAGTAGGGAGAGTGTCATGAATGTCTGAGTGTCAAAAGGATGGAAATTCTGTCTGCATTGTGACTCCCTCCTAGTTACCTGTGACCATGAGTACTGGTGCAGTTGGAGGCTGAAGCTGTGTGAACCATTGAGACCCTGTTTCTACTGGGTACTCTGAAACTCTGGGCTCAGATACCCTAGTAAGTGGGCCTTGGTTGAAGGCACCAACTGGTCTCTTCCCTCAGATCAGCCATCATTTTGTGTTTTAGCCCACCAAACTTCAGCTGTACACATGTGTTCTGGAGTATTGTTTTGTGTTGTAGTTATTTTTGCTGAGATGTGACCGTTTCACTGACTGTAGATTTAAAGGGAGAGACAGAAATAGTTTAAACATATGTCACTTTATTCAAAGTTTAATCTTTTACATTTAAAAGTTAAATTCTAATAAGGACATTATAAGAACAGTAAAGAAAGTGAACTAATCACCTCCCTTAATATCAGAGTACTACAAAATATTTTGTTTTTCTTGGGTTCTTTTCTTCAATATTTTTCCCAAATGCATGAACATTTTAGTATAATATATGCCTCTAAATTCTTTAAAATCAATTAAATTATTAAAATCTTGCTCTGTGCTGTAAATATAGCCCTCTTGCTTCTCTAATTTATAACTAGTAGCTTGCATATTTCTGTCTTCCCCATCCTTCTTCCCTGTCCCCAGTAGAAACCACTACTTGGTACACTACACATATATATGTGATTCTGTCCCTTTTTTTAATGATTATCTCTCTTATATATTTAGTTTCCTCATGAAAGTGATAACATAGAGTGTTTTTCTCTGTATGACTTATTTTCCTATGTGCAACAGTATCTGGGTCCCGTTACATTGTTCCAAATGGCAGAATTTTATTTTTTGATATGACAATGACTAAGTATTTATTATGTTATCTATATCTCACATCTACTTCAGCCAATCATCTGTTGATGGGCAGTTGATTTGTGCTTCTATCCTTGGCTATTATAAATGATGATGTTAAGAACTTTGGGGGTAATATATCCTTTAAAGTTAATGTTTACATTACTTATAGGTTTATAAAAAAACTGGAATTGCTGCAACATATAATGTTTCTGTTTCTAGTTTACTTAGCACTGTCCACACTTTTATAATAGTGGATGCCTCAATTTATATTTCCACCAACAGTGTACTTGGGTTCCCTTTTATCGACATTCATATTAATCTTTGTCATTTGAAGACTTTTTTAATAACAATTTTGGTTGCTGTGAGATAGTATTTCATTCTGGTTTTGATTTATGATTTCCTAATGAATAGCAACATTATATTTCTTTTTATATCCATGAAAATCATCAACATGTCTGTTTTTGAAAAGTTTCCATGGAGATCCTTCTACTGTTTTTAAGTTGGGGTCTTTGTTTTTTAAATAATGAGTCTAAAATACTATATATACATTATGGATATTAACACTTTGGGAGTTTCATAGTCTGAAATTCTTCTTTCTATTCTGTGTGTTGTGATAAGTCTTACAGAATGTTTCCTTTGCTCTGCAAAAGTTTTTGCATTTCACACTTATACAAGAAGTGGAATCACTGTATCACATAGTACATCTATTTTTTCCTCAGTATAATTAAAAACTGTTATTGTTTGTTTTCCTTTTTTTTAATTAGGAGATAGATCAAAAATAAATATTGTTATGATTTTCACAAAGGCAATGCTGTTCCTATTCTTGTTCATAAATAGAATAGTTTCAGGTTTTACATTTAGGGAATTAATCCATTTCTATTTTATTTTGTATACTATGTAAGGAAGTGCTCTTACATCTTCCTTTTACCTGTAATGTCCATTTTTCCCAGAACTAATTGTTGAAGAGACTGCATTTTTTCCGTTGTATACTGTTGCGTCCTTCATGTAGACTAATTGACCATATGTTTGTGTGTTTATTTAAGGACTCTTTATTTTGTTCCATTGATCTATGTGACTCTTTTAGTGAAATATTTTGATCTTTTGCTTACTGTAAATTTGTAGTATGTTCTAAATTCAGGGAGGATAATAACCGCAGCTTTGTTCATTTTTCAAAGATAATTTTAGAAAATTTGGGTCTTTCAGAATTCAGTAAAAATTTTATTATTTTTCACCTTGTTTTGTGAAGAAACATATGGATTATGTGAGAATAGAAATATAATAAAAGAAGAAAACCTGAGAAAAATTGTAAAGTGTGGAGGATAATTCATACAAGATTAAACAACCAATGGGTTGCCGTATAAATCAAAGAAAAAATACATAAAGAAATATAACAACAAAAACAAATTCCATGTGTTATAGCAAAAGCAATATTAATAGGGATGCTTATAGCAAAACAATCTGACTTCTACAAATAAGAAACAACTCTCTCTTATAACATAATCTTTCAAACAAAAGATGCAGCAAAATAATAAACAAACTTGTTAGTGGAAACAAAGACAGCTGAAAGGTCGAAACATAAATATATAAAATAAAGATTTAAAATAGAAACATCTAAACAAACTACATAATGGCCTTTGAAAGATAAATAAAACTGATAAAATTTAAAGAGAATCATGAGCAAAAAAGAGAGTACAGATTAAAAAGCTCCAAAATAAATGAGAAGTTACAGCTTATATCAAAGTAACACAAAGCATCATAAGATGATACAACAAATTATTTGCCAATTAAAATGGAATCCCTAGAAGAAATGGCCAATTTCTTAGAAAGGCATAATCTACCGAATGGAATGAGAAGTAGAAAATATTAACAGATTATCACTAATGAAATTGAATAAGTAATTAAACAAATTCTCCCAAGAAATAAAATTCAAGGCATAGACAGCTTCACAGGTGACTTCTGCCAAACATTTAAAGAAGAGCTATCATCTATCCTTCTCAGAGAATTCCAAAAACTTGCAGAGGAAAGAAGGCTTCCTAACCCATCATTCTGTATCACACTACTACCAAAACAGGAACAAATACCACATAAAATTACAGTTTAAATACTACTTACAAGCATACATGAAAAAATCATCAATAAATATTAGCAAAGCAAACAATACATTAAAAGGATTATACAGTATGATTAAGTTCCTTTTATGCCAGGTATGCAAAAGTGATTCATTATCCAGAAATTAATCAATATGATACAACAAACTAACTAATTGAAAAATAAAAATTATATTGTCACTTCAAAGGGACATAAAATGTTTTGACAAATTCAGTATATATTTATGATTATATTTCTCCTCAAAATGGGTATGAGGAAACATACCTCAACACATTTAAGGTCGCATATGACAAGTATTCAGCTAACATGACACTCACTGAAAAGCTGAAAGCATCTGCTGTAAGAGCAGAAAGAAGACAAGATTGTTCACTCTTTCCACTGTTATTCAGTATCATATTGGAAATTCTAGCCATTGCTATCCAAAATAAAAGTAAATAAAATATAGCTATTTCAGAAAAGGAGTAAAAATATCTGTTTGCACATGAAATACTTTAAACAGAAATCTGAAAGAAGATGCCACAATACTATGTGGGCTTTTCAATGCATTTGGTAAAATTTCAGAATGCAAAATTAACATAAAGAAATCTTGCATTTCTGCACACTAACAACAAGCTAACAGATAGAGAAAGTGAGGAAACTGTCTCATTTACAGTTGCATTACAAAAAAAAATCAAGAAATATATCCAACCCAGGAGGTAAAAAACTGTACCCAGAAAACTATAAAATATGTATAACAGAAATTGAAGATAATGCAAACAGGTAAAAGGATATACTGTGTTCATTGATTAGGAAAAAAATATTGTTTAATGACAGAATAAGCCAAGGAAATACACAAATTAAATTCAGTGCCTATCAAAAGACCAAGGGCATTATCTGACACTTACAAAAAATAATTTTAAAATTTACATGTAAACCCAAAAGAGATGAAATCACTAAAAAAAAAAAAGAAAGGAAAGAAAACAAACAAACTAAAAAGAGAAACATCTTTAACAAAAACAAAGAGGATGTATCGCTGTCCCTGATTTTAAAGTATAATACAAAGCTGCAGTATTAGAACGAATATGGTAGTGGCACAGAACATACAGAATAATGGAACAC
This sequence comes from Vicugna pacos, assembly GCF_048564905.1. Classification (NCBI taxonomy): domain Eukaryota; kingdom Metazoa; phylum Chordata; class Mammalia; order Artiodactyla; family Camelidae; genus Vicugna; species Vicugna pacos. Next base: position 118,640 of record NW_027328870.1, read on the forward strand.
AACAGAATGCCTGAAAATTAAATCAGACAGTTATGGTCATTAAGCCCATTACAAAAAATGAATATACAGTGGGGGAAATGTAACCACCGGGCACATGAAACCGATCAACATCACTAAACATCAGAAAAATGCAAATCCAAAACACAGTGAGATTTTATGTCACTCCTGGCCGAATGACTATTATCAAAAAGATAACAAACATAACTGTTGGTTAGGATGTAAGAGAAACAAACCTGATGCACTGCTGGAGTAAATGTAAATATGTGATGCCACTGTGGAAAACAAAATGGAGCTTTAAATAAAAATTAATTATGAAATATAATCCAAAATATACATATCGGGATACTTATTCCAAGAAAATAAAAACACTAATTAGAAAAGATAAATTCAACCCTATATTCACTGCAGCATTATCCTCAATAGACAGGATATAGAAGCAAATTAATTGCTCATCAATAGATAATGGATAAAGAAGATGTGTGTTTATACTATATATATCTACCCATCTTAAGTACAGATTAATCTATATATATATACACACACACACAATTTATATATATATATGCTATATATATATATGCACTATATATATATATATATATGCACACACACATAAAAATACAATGGGTTATTACTCAGCTCTAAAAATAAGTTCTTGCCATTTGCAACAAAAGGGTTGGCCAAGAGGGTAATATGCTCAGTGAAATAAGTCAGAAATTGAATGAAAAATGCTGAATGATTTTACTCATATTTGGAATTTAAAACAAATGAACATAACAACACAGAAAAGGAATTATAGATATAGAAAGAAACAGGTTGTTCACAAGAAGGAGGGAAATGGGGTGTGGAAAAGAAAATTTGAGGAAATTAAGAAAGAAAATTTTCCAGTTGCAAATTAAATGATTCAGGGTCAAGAAATGTACTCTATGGGGAATAGCCAATAACTATTAAATAACTTTAAATAGCAACATATCATAACTAGATATATTCTTGTGATCTGATTGAATTATATTGAAAACAGCAAACAGTATGCTGTGTAAGAGAAACTAACACAGTTGTATAGATTAAAGTACACTTCAAAAACAAACAAACATACACATAGAAAAAAATTAGATTTGTAGTTAACAGAGGCAGGGATTGGGAAAGGAGGATTTGGTTAATGTATTCAAAAGCTATAAATATCCAGTCGTAAAATAATCGTGTTCCAGGAATGCGCCGTAATAACATGAAAATTAAAATTAATACTGCTTTATGTTCTATATCATGTTGTTAAGAGAGTAGACCATAAAGTTTCTCATCACAACCAAAAGACAAATTTAATTTCTTTACAAATTTATCTAAATGAGATAATGAATTCTCCCTAAAGTTGCTATGATATATATTTCATGATATTTGTAAATCAAATCACTATCCTGTGCACCTAAATTTACACAATGTTTTAAGCCATTTATATCTCAATAAAAGTGGAAGAAAATAGGGAAAGTCAATGGTCACTTTTTTCCATGTCATTTCTCATGATTCTTTTTGCATCAAGTAAACTTTAGCCATGATATACTTATCCTAGGTAAAGATACTAATAAATAAGTGATTCTAATAAATTATACATAAGGATACGAATAAAATTAGTGGTTTACCATGCCTTAAACTTTCTTCATGTTAAGAACCCGCTGCTTCTGTAGGCAACAAAATTTCATTGCGTGTATTCATCTGAGATTAGGGAATGGATACAAATTTAAAACTGACTGCTCTTGCTGTAAGTGATAAAGTTCACTGTCTCAGACCGAAAGTCTCATTTCCACAAGAGCATCTGTAAGAAATGAACATGCTAGGTTGCTAAAAATCTCAGAATGTTAAAATCTCAGAACTCCTACAATTCTTAACTGTTTTGCATTGGGAATGCAATACTGACAAAGACTTGATTTTGGATAACAATGTGCTGTTTTCTCATGGTTGCATTATGGGATGTGAGGATAATAACTGTGATCCACAACATACATTATTGCTCACGTGCTGGGCAAAGAATGTAAAGGTTCTGCATTTTTAGTACTGAGTACTGCTTTCAAAATGATGACTACGCTCACTCTAATCCAGGTAGTCCAAGTAAACAAAGGTTATTGCAATTTGTAGCTTAAAGGGAATAAATCCGGGGTTCAGTCTCTATAAATTAGTCAAGGGGTGTTCAAAGATAAAATAAGTTGTGTCAACAATGAGAATTAAAAGGAAAAAAATTGATATTTAGCATAAATTAAAAAGGAGACACAGTCCTGTGCTGGGCTCTGGGGACTGGAGAATGTATTTGCCTCAGTCCCATTCAAGGGTTCAGTGGCTTGGCCCTAGCATCAGCTCGGGATTCAATAAACAGGCAACAATTAGTATATTGGGTGAAATATAATCTACCTCTCCATAATCAGAAGAAAATCTGGTGGCTCAATGAAACTATTAATTCACCGAAATTCTGCCAGATGCAAAATAATAATTTACTGATGACCTAACTTAGACAAACTTAGTTACTGCTTAACAATTCATCTTCACACACACACACAGTGGTAGACAGATTTGTAGTATTTAGTGGTAAGAATTCTGTGGGCAGAGCTCAGAGGATAGATTTCAAACACCAGACAACATTTCTACTTTTGCCAATAGTCTAGCATTTCCGAGGTAGAAAACTATAGATGGAGAAACCAACAATATTCTTCTTTAGGATTTCTAATTTTAAAAGTAAACTGTAGCTTTTGACTTATCATTATAGAACCTTGTTAAAATGATCATGGTAAGACCCACTGTCTGATAAGAGAGGTGGAAAATAGCTGCTGAACCAGTCCATCTTAACCCCAGCCTACTAATGTAAGCAATAAAATAGCCACAATCAGAGTTGTGCTGACAAATTTAAAAGCTTGATGATTAAGTTGTAGGAACAACCACTGCTGTCCAGACACAGATCTCCTGCTGCAAGTGGTCTCTTTTCTTCTCTTGGAAAAGGTCATATTGTGGAATGCTGCAAGAGTTTACCCTGGCCCATTTGCCCTTTCTCCAGATAATCAAAGTCTTTCTTCACAACTGGTGACATATTTTCAGGACTCAATGTTGCCATTCCAGTCTTATCAGTTAACACTGGCTGCATGATTATGAGCAGAAGCCTTAGACAACCTGACATTGCCTACAATTTTTCCAGCATTTCAGGGCATTTCACATTCTGTAAATCCTTCACCTTTTATTTAAAATTAATAAGAAATAGACAAATTCTTCCATGAATATTTTATATTTCCTAATCTGCAGAAAATTGGTACTCATGCAGTTGGACAAATTTTTAAATTCACCACACTCACCTCCTTCTAGTCCACACATTTTAGGTTGCAATTTGGTTACCTAATACGACCACCTCAACCAAGGGTCTAGTACCTCTTTGATACTTCCTTTGTGAAGGTTAGAAGGGGCACAAGTTATGTGGGGTGCATAAACCTACATTAAATGTTTGCATTAGCACGGTCTCTTCTGGGCAAAGCTCTGATTCTAAGAAGTAAATAAATTAGAGGTCAGTATAGTTATTAATATGATGAAGAGAATCAGCTATTTTGGGGTGGGTGGGTGATGAAGAGTCAGGAAAAAATCCAGCAAATGGGAATGGAATGCTTTAGGCCTCAGGAGGCATGAATTAAGAAGAAAATAATACTTTATCTCCTGTAGCTACCTCCCCTTACTGTCTTGAGTGACTAGTCCATGGGCTATGGAAACTGCTAGTTTGTGGTGAAGAGTAAAGACAATAACGAAATATTGTGAAAACTATGAGAGATTTGTTGTTTCAGGAAAGTAGATTTTGCTTAAAGTCAACATGTATTTTTCATTCACTAAATACTAAAATGCATCCTGTGGCAAATGCTGTGCTTACTGTGCTAGTATCCCAGTTAGACAAGGAGAGGGTGATAGACAGAAAACTTCTGAAGAAGGTAGTTTCTGTGCTGAGACTGGGAAAGTCTAAGTAGGTAAAAGGATGACATCCAAAGTCCAAGGATGAGCTGGAGCAAAAGTGTTGAGGTTGCAGCTAACATACTTGACAAGCGTTTGCCTGGATTTATCTCCAGATACAGTGAAACATAAAGATATGCCAAGGTAGTCAGATGCCAGATTTATAAAGGAATGACTAAACTAAGTTCAGATCGTGTGCGTAGAGTTGGAAAGGCATTAAAAGCCACCCTGAGGACGTAAGCTTTTCTTTGGATGGAACATAAAAGCAAAATAAAGTATCGACTGAAAATATAGTGTAGACTCTTGAGGGCAGGGAATGAAAGCAACAATTGGAATGCTTTGAGAACAGAACAAAGAAGACAATAGATAAAATTTCTTCTCAAATTCAACCACATGCTGAATGTGCCAACTGAGACTACATCATGTGACCCTAATGATTCCAGGGATGACATATTAGAGACCATGATCCCAGGGCTGGTTTCTGAATTTCTCTCCTTCCACCCAATCCTAACTTAACACTTTTAATACATTCCAGGACGAACCAGAAACCACTTAGTACTTTTCCCTCTCTCCATGTTATAGTCTTCCTCCAAATTCTTCCATTTTCTCTTCTTCCTTACAAGAAATTTTTTAAATTAACTACCATATTGTTCCATTAAATGATAATATCAATCAAGTATCTCTTTTTATCTTTAAATTGTAACTTAGTCTCCCATTTATCTCTTAACACTATTTAAAAAAATAAGGTAAATAGAGGTACACATCTATGTTTATTTTTCAAATAACAAAATTGCAGATATTTTTCCAACGTCAATTTTAATCCTTGTATCCTGCATAATCTGATAGTCCTCTGGTAGATCAGTTGTGACTAGGATGACTTTCATAAACTGAAGATGTCTGATGAGTTGGCCTTGAAAGAGAGTTAGCTGATGTATCAGTAATCAATAGCACTGGAAACCGTGGGTTGCTACCTGGTTGAAGTTTAGTTAAAAGACCTTCATTGGCAGATATGTTGTGATATCTATTTGAAAAATAGAAGGTCCCACCATCTGTCCAAAATAATTCCTCTGTATGGGATACAAGTTGCTGTACTGAGAAGTAGAAGTTGTAGTTGTAATGAAGTTCACAACACGGCTATTTGCTTCAATGTAGCTGCTTTGAGAGTGCCCATGTACAGTGGTCAACTGATTTAAAATAGCACGTTGATTCACTGCAATTTGTTCTGGTGGTCTAACTGACATTGATGATGGAGGAGAAATATCACCTCTGATCGGGGTAGTTGTGTCCCCAATTATGTGGCTGGTAGAGGGCTTTCTTATTAGAGGCATGTTTAAATTTACAGAAGGTAAAAATGTACTGTCTCCACTAGTGTCACAGACAAAATCAGAATTATGTTTGTCCACATTTCCCACTGCTTTAGAGTGCTTCTTGTTGAAATCTTCAGCCAATGAAGATACCAGAGAGGCATTTTTAATCACAACTCTTCTTTTTATTCTCACTAAAAGCTGAGGAAAGACTCGTTTAACATTTGGAATATGATAGAACTACAGCTACATCCAAAGTAGAAAGATTTCAGTAATAATTTAAACCAAAATACATCACTATTATAAGCCTAACCTATAAAACCTCAGATTTCATGTTTACTATGCAAAAATAATATCATCAAAATATGAACATTACTGACAATATTTTGAAGTTCCTTATTTAGAAAATACACATTTAAATAGTATAGTCATCAAATTTAAGAAACTACCATTTGCAGTAATGGTGAATGCCACTTTTGAAAAGCAGCTTTAATACCTTTATTTAGATTTCTGGTAAAATTCATAGTTGCAAGCAAAGTTTCTTATAATGTGAATACTTAAGTCACTGTCCTCATTTTTTAGAATAAATAAAGGATTTTAGCCTTAGTAATTTTATACAATTTTCAAAATCTAGCTTTACATTTATATTACCATAGATTGATGTACAAAATAAAATTTTATATATGTTATGAAGTGGTAACTAAAGTTTCTGAATACCTTGCTTAAAACAGAGACTTCTTTTTCTTCTGCCAGAAAGTCTGCTAGAAATGCCGATCTTTGAAAATTCTGCCGCACTTTACTAAACCCATAAAACTTAAGCTGTCTAACTAAACTTTTCATTCTTCCAGTTTCAAATATTCTGAAAGGGGCCTTTCTTTCCAAAACTTCCTTCTTAAAGACATCTTCATCAATCACTATGGAAGTTCCATTATCATCCCTCCAGATGGGTTTATATTGGTCACTTCCAGCCATTTTCCAGAGTTTTCTTGGAAATGTCAGAGAACGAAAATCATTATCTTCATCTGGTTCAGAGACACAATGTATGTAACATGGCCTTTTAATTAAGGATTCTTCAGACAAAGTCTAAAAAGCAATTTTTTCAATCATAGACCTCAAGTCCAAATCCCCAGAGAATGTTTGATAACACAATAGAGATCTACCAGAATTTCCTTAACCAGTTGGTCCATCTTTATGAGACACCTCTTGAATTTCTGAAGAAACATGTGCCATTTCATATAACTTTTTCTACAGCTACTTTTCTAATCTGCATGATTTTGAGCATGCAGCTTCAAATGCTGCTTTGGCAGGCCTGCACAGATAAACTGCTAGGCCATCAGAGTGGTTCTCAACCTGAGTAGCTGTGACATCACAAAATGACTGGTCTCCTAGCAAATGAAGGGTAACATTCAGCCAGTGTTTACTTCTCACTCATTCAGCTAAAATGAAACATATAAGATGCTTATTTTTATAGAGTCATCTGCAAATATTATCTCCACAAAATCTTTTTATACAATTTAATTTTGGGGTTTATTAAATAAAACCAATCTCCTTCCTTTTGTACACAAATATATAACAGATTAGTGAACAGAGTATAAATAATGAAGAAAATATATAAAATTATTTTAAAGTTTAGGAATTTTAAATGAAATTTGTCTAAAACATGTACAGAAAAGTTATAACTATTTCAATATCATTTGTAATTAAAGTGAAACATAATTTGATTTGGTATTGGAAGCAGATATTTATGTGTGTACTTTAGAATATGTTGCTCTATATTCAAAACATGAGAAGAATAAATATGTGTTTATATGGTATGATTATGAAAAAATGGTTAATATTTATGAAATAAAATATTAAAATAATCAATGCAATTTAAGAAATCCCAAAGGGGGTAGTTTTGTTTTAAATTGTAATTCAATGCTATAATTGAAACAAAAGTAATTTAATATTCTACAATTATTTAGCAAAAGAGACAATCTTAAAAATTAAAAAAAAGAGACAATCTTATTGTAAATTTACAAATGTTTATTTTTGCCATTGTTTCACTCAGAGGTTTATCAACCCTTGAAGTAATAAATTTTCTTGTCATCTTTATAATCCATACTCTTGTGGCTTCTGCTAATTGTTCCAAAATGATGTTAATAAATAGACTTATGCACAAGATCCAGGGTTCAATAAGCAATGCCTCCATTAAGGGGTAAACAAGCAAACAATCAAAAAACAAAGATATAATCGTATGTGTCGGTTGGGGTGGAAAAGACCAGGTAATTCATTTTAGGAAGCAATATGTTTCTCAGTCCTGAAACAGTTGGTATTGTTATTATTTACGGCATTTTAAGGCAATTGTCTTGTGCACTAATTGTAAATAATAGCTATATTCTGTATCAGAAAACTGTAGTAAATCCAGTTCTACCAAAATTTATATTCTTTATTTAGAAATAAATTCCATTAAACATAAGCCAAGTTCAAAATGAGAGATAACATTTTTAATAAATAAATATACCCTCAAGCTACAATGTAAATTTTTCATTCAGTATCTGTAAATCCCATTCTAAATAAATATAAGCAACCTGAATTCATGGTATTTTATAAGTATTATAAACTATAGTTAAGTTGCAATTAGTCCTGATTCATAAGTATTATTTAACATACACAAATTTACATATGTGATACCATCCTTTTAAGAAACAAAGAATTCAAATATAACAATCTCAAAATATATAGGAAAACTATTGACAGATCTGATCTTTACATTTTTATAAAAATATTATTTAATTCGCTTTAGATAGAATGTAACTAAGCATAATAAAACCATATATGAAAAACCCATGACTTAAATCAAGTTCAATGTTAACATACAGGAATGTTTTCCTCTGGTCCAGTAATAAGAAAAATTAGCTCATTTTCACAAGTCCTAAATTACACTACTAGAAGTCCTAGGAAGAATTACTAGTCAAGAAAAATTATAAAATTCATTCATCTTGTAATAAAGGAGTGGTTTTTACACATGACATAAATATGCATACATAGAAAACTTCATAGACTCCTCCAGTGACTGTTAGAAATAATGAAGAAACTTAGTAAACTTGCAGAATACAAAATCAATATACAAATATCCGTTGCATTTTTGTATAGTAACAAAACATTATCAGAAATAGAAATTAGGAAAACAATTGTGTGTAAATTTATACCAAAAAGAATAAAATAGGAATAATATCATAAGTGAAATAAAAGTTCTAAACAAATATCTATATATTACAGGTGCAAGAAATATAAGTAAACAAAATAAATAGAAAGATATTGTGTGCTCATGGATTGTATACAATGTGAGGAAATATTGTAATCAATCTTTTACCTGTTCAATCTCCCCAGCAGTAATTATTGAGGAGAATGTCTTTTCTTAATTTTATACTCTTGATTCCTTTTTCATGGGTTAATTGATCATAGGTGTGAGGGATTATATCTGGTTGTTCTATTCTCTTCTATTGATTGATGTCTGTTTTTGAGCCAGTATCATTTTGCTTTAATTACTAAAGTTTTGTAGGACTGTTTAATATCAGAGTATTTTACACCATTAGATTTAATACCCTTTTTCAGGATTATTTTGGCAACTCATGATCTTTGTGGTTACATATAAATTTTAAAATTATTTGTTCAATTTACTGGAAAAATCTCATTGGTATTTTCACATGAATCACACTAAATGTAGATTCCTTTGGGTAGCATGTTTGTTTCAAACACATTGTTTCACATCATTAACATAAGAGATCATTTCATTTCTTTGGATCTGTTTTAATTTCCTTTATCAATGTTTTCTGTTTTTTAACGTATAGTTTTTCACCATATTTGTTAACTTCATTTATATGTGTTCTTTACATATATATATACTTATATACATAATATTTGTAACCTCGTTTCCTACACAAATACAGCAGGCAGAAGGCTGTGGCAAGACAGATTCAAATTCCTGAATGGAAGAAAGCTGTAATCTAATATACTTTATCAAACAAGGCTTTCTTTTAGAAGAAAGAGATATAAATAACTTCCACACAAGCAAATACTTAAAGAATTTAGCAAGAGAAAAAGAAATAAAAAAGATCTACTATAAATAAAAAAGAAGCAGGATGCTATAGAAAAGAGGAAGTCATTATTAGAAAGGTAATATATATAATGACTTACAACAGAATAAATATGATGTTGTAAAAGAAGAGATCAAAATTTATAAGGGTCACAGAATGAAACAGGAAAATAAAGACTGTTTTCTTCTTGTTTCTGTTGTCTGTTGTATGGGTTTGAATTTGTATTCTTATCAGTTAAAATAAACAAATATATTACAAGTCAATATGCATACAAAACAAGGTAACCATAAGTCAAAAGCTTACAATGAAGTCACAAAGCCAAAAAGAATCCAAGATTATAAAAGAAAACTTATCAACCATAGAAACAAAAACAAATGAACAAAAAGAAAATATCAAATCAACTGGAGAATGAAGTTCAATATGGAAATAAACATGTCTATCAATATTTATCACAAATGTTAATGGACGTAGTGCCTCAATCAAAAGATATTTATTGTCAGATGGGATAATATAACAAGACCCTACATTATGAAGCATAGAGAAGACCCACTATAGTAAGAGGAACACACATGAATTGAAAGTCAGAATTTCGAAAAATATATTCCATACAAATGTACATGACAAGAAAGCAGGACTAGCAGTACTGACTTCACACAAAGAGATTTTACAAAAAAGGCCATACAGAAAGATAAACAAGGACATGATATACTGATTAAAGGAGCAAATCAAAATGGGGATATTATACTCATTAAGGAATATGCACTCAGTATAGGAGCACCTAAATACATAAAGGAAACACTAATAGATAAAATTGAGAAATTCCTGGGAACAGAATCAATGTAGGAGACTATAACTCCCCATTATCATCACTGGACTGGTCTTTCACACAGAAAATTAATAAGGGAACAAAGATACTAAAATACATAATAAAATAATTGGAGATGCTTGATATTTTCAAAACAGTTCTTCTCCCCAAAACTGAATATATATTTTTTTCCTGTTCACAAGGAATATTTTCTATGAAAGATTACATACTCAGGCACTCAAGAAGCCTCAATAAATTTAATTAGATAAAAATTATTTTAAGCATCTTTTCTGAGTATAAGACCATGAAACTAGAAATCAATCACAGAAAACCAGGGAGAAAAAATAACAGCATCCAGATGAAAAAACATGGTACTAAAACAAGGGGGTCAGGTGCTGAAGTAAAAGAAGAAATTAAAAAAATACCTTGAGAAATATGACATACACTACACAAAGTCTATGGAATACTGTTAAAGCAGGCTTAAGATTGAAGTTCATAGTGACAAGGCCATCCTCAAATAAGAAGAACTATTTCAAATATGTAATCTAACGTTCTATGTAAACAAATCAGGAAAAGAAGAACAAACAAAATCAAAAGTCAAAAGACAGAGGGGAAAAAATAAAGATCAAGTAAGAAATAATTGAAATAGAGATTAAAAAAAGAAAATTCAATCAATCTCTTTTTGAAATAGTAAACAAAATTGAGAAATCTCTGGACAGACTTACCAACAAGAAAAGAGAGAGAACAGAAATAATATTAGAAATGAAAATGGATAAACTACAAAGAGAACAACAAATTTACAAAATATCATAAGGGAATACCATGAGTAACTGTGTGGAAATAAACTGGACAACCAGGAAGAAATGAAAAAGTTTTTGGAAAAATTCAGCCCACAAATATACCATCAAGGAGAAGTTAGCCATTTGAACATACAGATCACCATAAATGGAATAGAATTATCAATAATATAAAAAAATCTCTGCAAACAAAATTCAAACCCAAATAGTTTCACTGGGGAATATGACCAAACATACAAAGAAAAATCCATGCCAGTCCTCCTCAAACTCTTCCAAAAGATTGATATGGAGAGAGTACTCCCAATCTCACACCATTAGGCCAACATCAACCCGATACCAAAAGCACACAAAGACACTACCCCAAAAAGAAAACTATATGCCAATAACATTGATAAATATTGAAGTAAAAGTTCTTGAGAAATTATTAACAAACAGAAACCAAAATCATGTTAAAAAAGATCATGCACCATGGACAAGTCAGGTTCATCCCAGGAACACAAGGATGGTTGAAAATATGCAAATCAATCAATCAATTGTGATACACCATATCAACAAAAGAGAAGACAAAACGATATGATCATCTCAGTAGATGCAGAAAAAGCATTTAATAAAATTTAAAACCTACTTGCAATAAAATCTCTTATCACAGTGGGCATAGAGCGACCATATCTCAATATAATGAAAGCTATTTATAACAAACATAAATTCAGCTGAATACTCAATGGTGAAAAACTGGAACCCTTCCCACAAAAACCTGAGACAAGACAAGGAAGCCCATTGTCACAATTTGAAATCAATGTAGTCTTGGAATTCCTAGCCACAACGATCAGGCAAGAAAAAGAAATAAAAGTACTCAGACTGGAAAAGAAGATGTAAAATTGCCACGATATGCAGACATGACAGTATATATAGAAAACTGTAAAAGCTTCACAAAAAAATACTTAGGCTATAAACGGAACTGGGCAATGTAGCCAGAGTAATGTACAAAAACCAATTACATTTCTTTACACTACCATTGAATCAACAGGAAAACAAAGTATAGAAACAACCCCTTTTATAACTGCACCAAAAATTACAAAATGCTTAAGAATAACTCTGACCAAGGTGGTGAATGACTTTTACGTGGAGAACAAGAAAACATTGATTGAGGAAATCAAGAAAGATTTGAAGAATTGAAAAGATACCCAATGGTCTCGTAATGGATGAAATAATATTGTTAAAATGGCCATACTACCCAAGGCAATCTACATACATTATCTGAGTTCCTATCATATTATTCAAAACATTTCTTTTTAGGACTGAAACAAATGATCATATGATTTATATAGATACAATAAAGATCCATAATTTCCAAAACAAAATTGAAGACAAAGAAAGAGGCTGGAGGAATAACCTGCCTGGTGTCCATACACTATGGCAGAGCTACAATAATCAAAACATCATGATATTGGTACAGAAACAGGCATATGGACCAATGGAACAGAAAAGGGAGCCTAGGAATAAATCTACAGGCCTATGCTCAATTAATATTTTACAGAGTAGCCAAGAATATGACACAGAAAATGCTCTCTCTTCGCCAACTGGTGTTGGGAAAACTGAATAGCAGCATCAGAGCAATGAAGTTAGAACACTCTTTCACTCCATACACAAGAATAAACTCAAAATTACTTGAAGACTTAAATGTAAGGCAATACACAGTAAATCATCTAGAAGAAAACATACGCAAAACACTCTGAGATAATTCTCAGCAATGATCTCCTAGAACAGCCTACCCAGGTAATGGATGTAAGAGCAAAATTAATAAATAGGACCTAATTAAACTTATAATCTTTTGCACAGCAAAGGAAACCATAAACAAAGCAAAATGATACCTTACAGGTTTAAAGAAAATATTTAGAAGTGATGTAACTGACAAAGGCTAAATTTCCAATTTATAAGGAGTTCATACAAACTAATAGTAATACCTAGAAAAACAAGAAACCCAATCTGAAAATGGGCAGAAGCCCTAAACAAGCAATTCTCCATTAGAGACATACAAATGCCACACAGATATTTGAAAAAAAATTGCTCACTATCATTATCAGTGAACGGCAATTCAATACTATAATGAAGTATCAACTCACAATAGTCACAATGGCCATCATTCAAATAATTCAATAAATGCTGGGGAAGCTGTGGAGAAAGGGAACCCTCCTACACTGTTGGTAGGAATGTAGATAGGTGCAGTCACTGTGGAAAACAAGATGGGGATTCCTCTAATGAATAAAAATAGACTTAACATATGATCCAGCAATCCCACTTCTGGGTATATATCAAAGAGAACCCTAATTCAAAATGTCACCTGCACCCCAATGTCCTTAGCAGTGCTATATACAACAACCACGAAATGGAAGCTACCTAATTGTTCATCAACATATAAAAGTATACAGAATTTATGCCCTATTTACACAGTGAAATAATATTCTGCCTTAAAAACGATAAAATAATGACATTTGCAGCAAAATTGATGTCCCCATAATGTGTCATTTTAATTAAAGTAAGCCAGAAAGAGAGAAAAATGACACATGACATGATGTATCCAGAAACTTAAGAAAAAAATTTGGATAAGAACACTAGGATTTCATCTACAAAACTGAAACACGCATGCAGATCTGCTTAATAATCTTATGGTTACTGCTGAAAGGGCTTGGAGAGGATATATTTGGGAGCTGTAGATTTATAAATGTTATCCACTATATATAAAAATAGATTTTTTCAAAATGTCTTTTGTATGACACAGGGCATTATGTTAAATATTGTGAAGTATACTTTAATAGGCACACAAATGTATCCATGAAGTGTTACACTGTGCTATACACCACAGATTGACACATTGTTAATGGCAGTAATTCAAAGATAAATAAATGAATAAATAAGTAAACAAGTAAGTAAGTAAATAAATAAATAAATAAATTAAATATTTAATATTTAAAAAATACAAAGATTCACACTACTTAAGTTTACACATCAAGAACCAAGGAGAAAACAGAAACAATAAAGAAGAAAATTGAATGAATGGGAGTAAGGCAAATAACAAGAGAAACAATTGAAAAGAAAAAAACAAACTTAAGTCTGTTTGTTTTGAACATAAATTGGACAAAGTTTTAGGTTTTCTAAGAAAATAAAGACAGAAATAAAACTAGAAATAAAAGAGAAGATATTACCACTGATGTTGAAGAGATGCATAGCATCATAAGAAATTACCACTAGCCAACAATTTGAATGACCTTGAACAAAAGACAAATTCCCAGAAACATATGTCTTTCAATACTGAATCAAGAAGAAATTAAAAAGTTAAATTCAGCAAAAGTGTGTATGGGTAAATCAGTAATCCAAACCTCCCATACCAAAAAATATTTACAAGATAATATTACTGGTGAATTCTGTGATACATTTGAAGAAAATTGCTTACCAATTCTTCCCCAAACCTTCTAAGAATTTGAAGGGGTTGAAAGTATCCAAACTTGTTTTATGATGCCAGCTTTATTTGCATAAAAATGCTTGAAAGGACATTATATGCAAAATAATGGGTATTAACCCTGATGGACATTTGTGCCAAAATTCTCAACAAAACACAAACAAAATGAATTCAACAACACATTTAACATATCATACACATAAATGAGTAAAGGGAATTATCCCTGGGTTTAAGGATACTTCAAATTATTCAGTTCAATAAAGGTGACATGCCACACTAATAGAATGAGAGATAAAACTCACATAATCATCCCAATAGGTGCAGAAAAAGCATTGTATATAATGCAACATAATTTTAAGACACTGCCAACAAATTAAATTAACCCTGTCAGTGGCACGATATCATATACACACAAACACTGTGTGGAGAGAAGCGAAGCAGTTCTGTTTATTGATTCTAAGAGAAAGGTTTTATATAGGACATGTACAATGCCTCAAATATCATCTAAGTTATAACAATGTTAATAATCTTAAGCTCTTTATGCCCCCATGCTTCTGCAGTAAGCACAGGATGTTAAATGATCAAGGAAGGCTTTAAAGTTCATCATGGAACTTCATTAAGTAGGCCATTTCTTATCCAGCCTGGATATGTGACATTCCTCCCAGCTTGTTTATCAGTTCAGCCCATGGGCTTATTCTCTAGAGCCTTCAGACAGGGGCCTACAAACCTAACATCCCTTGACAGAAAACTGGATGAAGAAAATTTGATGTTTATATGCAATGGAATTAATACTTTGCATTCCTATCAACAGTGTCCACGGTGTTCCCTTTTCTCCACAATCTCACCAACATCTATTTTTCTCTTTTTGATGAGAGCCTTCTGACAAGTGTGAGGTCTTGTCTCTTTTTTGGTTTATGACTTTCCTAATAATTTATAACTCTGAACAGATTTTCATGTGTCATTTATCCTACTGTAAATTTTCTACAGAAAATTGATTCAGATATATGTATTCAGTTCCTATGGACTTTTTTTAATTGGATTGTTTGGTCTTTTTTGTTGTTGTTGTGTCTAGTTTGCCATATAATTTGGATATTAACACTTGATTGGAAAATATCACTTGCAAATATATTCTCCTATTGTGTTGGTTGAGTTTTCATTTTATTGATCATTTCTTCTGCAGTGTAAATCTGTTTAGCCTGATACAATCATATTTTGTTAGATTTGCTTCTGCTTCCCTTGACAGAGGAGACACATGAAGAATCAAATTAAGTCTAGTGTACTTCTTGTGTTTTAATCTAGGATTCTTTGTTTTCAGGTTTATGGTTTATATGCCCAGGAGTGGGAATGCTGGCTCATATGATAGGTCCATTTTTATTATTTAAAGGAAATTCCATACTGTCCCAAAGTGATTGCACCAATTTTCATTCCCACCAACAGAGTTGGAGTGTCCCTTTTTCTCTACAACCTCCAAAGTCTTTATAATTTGTAGACATTTGATGACAACCCTTCTCACTAGTGTGAGGTAAAATATTATTTTATTTTTGTCTTGCCTTTGTATAATGATTAGATATGTGAGCATGTTTTTATGTTCCTGTTTGTCATCTCTGTGTCTTTTTTAGACAATTGTCTTCTGCTCATTTTCTGGCTTAGTTGTTTGTAGATTTTTGAAATGGAGTTGTATGAACTATAAGTGTATTTAAGAAATTAGCCTCTTGTTGATTGCACTGTTTCCTAATATTTTCTCCCATTTGGAAGTTCATCTTTTCTTTCTGTTTATTTTGCGGTGTAGAAGCTTTTAAGATTAATTTGAACCTAATTGATTATTTTGCTTTTATTGTTTTCAGCTTGGGAGTGTGACATAGGAATATTTTAATACAATTTATCTATTGTTTTCCATATGTTAGTTTCCAGGAGTTTTATTGTGTCATGTATTAGATTCAGATGTTTAAAACATTTTGAGTTTGTATTTGTACAGTGTGTGAGAGTGTTCTAATGTCATTGATTTACATGTAGATGTCTAGCTTTCTCAACATCACTTGCTGAAGACTGTCTTTTAGGCATTGTATATTTTTGTTTCCTTTGTCATAGTTTAGTTGACCATAGTTGTGATGTTCTATTTCTGCCTCAGTGTTCTGTTCCAGTGATATAGATGTTTATTTGTTTTCCAGTATTGTGCTGTTTTGATTACTGTATTTTGTAATATAGTCTGAGATCTGGGAGGGTTATGGGTTATGCATCCAACTTTGTTCTTTTTCCTGATTGTTTCTTTTGCAGTTCTGGTTCTTTTGCACTTACTTACAAATCTTAGGACTGTTTCTATTTCTGTGGAAAATATCATGAAGTTCGATCTGAATCACTTTATATCTGCAGACATCTTTTGTAGTATGTATATTTTAACAATATTAATTACTCTAAACTAAGACCTTAAAATTTTTTTCATTTCTTTGCATCATCATCCAATTTATCTGTGAATTTTCGATTTTATTATCTTGGTTTTTCATTTTTTTGATCTGATTTCATATGGATTTTTTAAAATTATGGAATATTTCATTGTTAGTGTAAAGAAATATGACAATTTTTGTATATTAATAATGAATCATGCAACTTTGTTAAATGTCTGTATTAGTTTTAGTTGTTCTGGTGTGGAGAATCTTAAGAGTTCTCTATATAGATTATCATCTCATCTAAAATAATAACAAATTTACTGCATTCAATCCAACTTGAATAAATTTTTTCTATGCCGTTTGCTGTTGCTAGGACTTCCCATACTGTGTTTAATAGAAATAGTGAGACTGGGCATCCTTGTCGTATTCCATAATTTGGCTTTCAGTTGTTCACTTTTGCATATTTTGTTGTCTGTTGTTCTGTAATAAATGACTTTAGTTATGTTGAGATATATTTCCTGAATCCTAGTTTGATAAGAGGTTTCTATTGTTGTAGTTGTTGTTGTTGTTGCTGCTGTTGTTGCTGTTCCAATGAATAAATGTTGAATTTTGTGAAATGCTTTTGAAGGATTTATTGGGATAACCACATCATTTTCTCTTTTATTTTGATATTGTGGTGTATCAAACTGATTGATTTGTGTATGTTGAACCTCTCTTGTGACACTTCAATGAATCCAAGTTGATCATGGTGCATGATTCATTTTTGATATTGCTGGATTTAGTTTGTTAATTATATTTTTTTAGAATATTTGCATCTAAATCAATCAAATATATTGGCTTGAAGTTGTCTTTGCCTGTACTTTCTTTCTTGGCTTTGCTATCAGGGTGATGAAAGCTTCATAGAATTAATTTGGGAGTTTCCCACATCTTCACTATTTTTGAATAGTTTGAAGAGTATAAGTCCTGCTTTGTATTTCTGTTCAGTTCTCCATGGGAGCTGTTTAAATCTGCACCAATGTTTAAAGATTTTTTTAAATGCAGATTCTAACTTTCTTCTAGAAATCAGTTTGTTCAAATGATTTGTTTCTCCTTATCTCTGTCTCTTTCTAGACATTTGTCTATTTCTTCTAATTTGTCAAGTTTATTGGCATATAATTGTAGACATAATGAACAAATTTTTGGATAACTGTGATAACAATTGTTATTTCTCTTCTTTTATTTCTGACTTTATTTCTTTGGAGCATCTTTCTTTTCTTCATGATGCACCTGGGTAGAGGTTTTTTGATTTTGCTTATCTTAAAAAGAAAACATAAAACAAAATCTTTGGTTTTACTAAAATTTTGAATAGTTTTTTTCCTCTATAATTTATATTTGCACCTGTAATATTTAGGATCATGTTTTTTATTCTGTTTTTCTTTTTTTTATTGCTTTACAGTCATTAGACAAAGTTGTCTCCAATTCCAGCATAGAGCACAATTTTTCAGTTACAATGAATATATATACATTTGTTGTCCCATTTTTTCTTCTGTGAGCTGCTGCAGATCTTTTATATATTTCCCTGTCCTATAAAGTACAGTCCTGTTAATCTATTCTACAATTTTGACCTCCCATTCTATCTCTCCCCACACTCCGCCACCTTGGCAACCAAAACATTGAATTCTATGTCTGTGAGTCTATTTCTGTATTGAATTTGGGCTTTTTTTGTTTTGTTTTGTTTTGTTTTTAGATTCCACTGATGAGCCATCTTATATGGTATTTTTCTTTCTCTTTCTGGCTTACTTCACTTAGACTGATTTTCTCCAGGAGCATCTATGTTGCTGAAAATGGTGTTATGTTGCCGTTTTATATGGATGACAAGTATTTCATTGTATAAATATTCAACATCTTCTTTATCCAGTCGACGGTCGATGGCCATTTAGGCTGTTTCCATGCCTTGGCTATTGTAAATAGTGTTGGCTATGAACACTGGGGTTAAAGTGCCATCCTGGATTTGGGTTCCTTCTGGATTTATGCCCAGGAGCGGGATTCCTGGGTCATAAGGTAAGTCTATTCCTAGGCTTTTAAAGGATTTCCATCCTGTTTTCCACAGTGGCTGCACCAAACTGCATTGCCACCAGTAGTGAAGGATGGTTCCCTTTTCTCCACAGCCTCTACAGCACTTTTCATTTGTGGATTTTTGAATGATGGCCATTCTGACTAGTGTGAGGTGATACCTCACTCTAGTTTTGAATTGCATTTCTCTGATCATCAGTGATATTGAACATTTTCTGATGTGTCTTTTGATCATTTGTATGTCTTCCTTGGAGAATCACTTGTTTAGGTTTTCTGCCCATTTTTGGATTGTGCTGTTTATTTTATTCTTATTCAGTTGGATGAGCTGGTTATATACTCTGAATATCAAGCCTTTGTCGGTTTCATATGCAAATTATTTTCCCATTCCATAGGTTGTCTTTTTGTTTCACTTCCAGTTTCTCTACTGTGCAGAAGCTTGTAAGTTTCATTATGTCTCATTTGTTTATTCTTACTTTTATTTCTTCTACAAGAAGATTTTCGAGACTTATGTCTGATAACATTTTGCCTATGTTTTCCTCAGGGAGGTTTATTATATCTTGTCTTATGTTTAAGTCTTTGATCCATTCTGAGTTTATTTTTGTTTATGGTGTTCTAGATTCATTGGGAGTGTTCTAACTTCATTGATTTACATGCTGCTGTCCAGTTTTCCCAACATCATTTGTCTGTCTCAATTCCATTGTATTTTCTTGTCTCCTTTGTCGAAAATTAATTGACCAAAAGT
The DNA here is from genome assembly GCF_048564905.1 of Vicugna pacos. Lineage (NCBI taxonomy): Eukaryota > Metazoa > Chordata > Mammalia > Artiodactyla > Camelidae > Vicugna > Vicugna pacos. Next base: position 138,223 of record NW_027328870.1, read on the forward strand.
TTGTCGATTCATTTCTGGGCTGTCTGTTCTGTTCCATTGGGCTATATGTTTGTTTTCCTACCAATGCAATACTGTCATGTTGACTGTAGCTCTATAGTATTATCTGAATCGTTTCTGTAAAGATATGCCACTGATTTTAAACCTTAATTTTGTAACCTGCTAACTTGCTGAATTCTTCGATCAGCTGTAGTGATTTTTGTCTGGATCTTGCAGGGTTTTCTATATATAGTAACAAATTATCTGCATATAATGAGACTTTTACCCCTTCCTTTCCAATTTGCATCTCTTTAAATTCACTCTCTTGTTTGATTGCTATGGCTAGGACTTCCAAGATTATATTGAGTTGGAGTGGTGATAGTGTGCATCCTTGTCATGTCCCAGATTTTAGTTGGAAAATTTTGGCTTTCTCACCATTGAGTACTATCTTGTCTGTAGGTTTGTTTTCAATAGCTTTCATGATGCTAATATATGTTCCCTCTATGCCCACTTTTGTGAGAGTTTTTATCATACGTTGGTGTTGAATTTTACCAAATGCTTTTCCTGCATTTATTGAGATGATCATGTGGTTTTGGTTTTTTTTCTTGTTGATGTGCTGTATTAAACTGATTAATCTGCATATGCTGAACCACCCCTGTGTCTCTGGCATGATCCCAACTTAGTCATGATGTATAATCTTTTTTTCTGTGTTGTTGGATTCTCTTTGCTACTATTTTGGTGAGGATTTTGGCGTCTGTGCTCATAAGTGTTATTGGCCTATAATCCTCTTTGTTGGTAGTGTCTTTGCCTGGTTGTGGTATCAGGGTGATTTTGGCTTCATAGAATGACTTTGGGAGTATTCCTTCCTTTTCAATCTTCTGGAAGACTTTGAGAAGGACTTGTATGAGTACTTCTTTGTATGTTTTGTATAATTCCACACTGAATCCATCCGGTCTTGGGCTGCTATTTTTAGGGAGATTTTATTGCTATTTTGATTTCATTTCTAGTGCTCTGCTTACTCAAGGTGTCAGTTTCTTCTTGATTCAGTCTTGGTGGACAGTATGTTTTCAGAAACTTGTCCATCTCCTCTAGGTTGTCCAGTTAATGTCCATATACATTTTATAATATTTTCCTGTGGTATTCTGTATTTCTTTTTTATTTGTTATAATTTCTCCATTCTCCTTTCTTATTTTGATATTTTGTGCTCTCTCTCTTTTCTTTTATTTGAGTTTGGACAGAGGTTTGTTCATTTTACTTACTTTTTTCAAAAACCAGCTTTTGGATTCATTGAACTTTTCCCTATGGTGTTATTAATCTCTATTTAATTTATTTCCTCCCCATCATTTATGATTTCCAACCTTCTGCTACCTTTTGGGGATTTTTGTTCTTCTTTTTCTAGTTCATTCTGCTGGTGGGTTAAATTGTTTAATTGAGATTGTTCTTCTTTTTTGAGGAAGGCCTGTATCACTTTAAACTCCCCTCTCAGCACTGTTTTGCTGTGTCCCATAAATTTTGTGTGATTTTGCTTTCATTTTCTTTTGTCTCAAAGTACTTTTTCATTTCAGCTTTGATTTCTTCATTGAACCATTGTTTTTTTAATAAAATACTGCTTAATCTCCATGTTTTCCTTTTTTTCTCCTTCGTTTCTCTGTTGCTGATTTCTAGCTTCATGGTATTGTGTTCAGTAAAGATGCTTGATGTAATTTCTATCTTCTTAAAATTGCTGAGGTTTCTTTTGTGCCCAAGTACATCATGAAACCTGGAAAGTATTCCATGTGCACTTCAGAAGAATGTATAACCTATTTTTTGTGGAGTACAATGCTCTGAAAATATCCACCACTAGTAATATTTCTATTGTATTATTTAACTTCTCTGTTGCCTAATTTATTTTCTATCTCAGTGATCTGTCCAGTGATATTAATGCAGTGTTGAAATCTCCAAATGTGATTAGATTCCCATAACTATCCCACTTTATATCTGTTAGTAATTATTTTATGTACTTAGGTGCTCCTCTATTTGGTGCATATGTATTAACGAGTGTGTTCCTCATCTTGTATCACTCATTGAATCATTATAAAATGTCCTTCCTTATCTTTCTTTATGGCCTTTGTTTTAAAGACTATTTTGTCAGTAGTGGGTACTGCAACACCTGCTTTTTTTGCTTTTCCATTTGTATGGAATACCCTTTTCCATCGTTTCACTCTCAATCTATATGTGTTCTTCTCTCTGAAGTGGGTCTCTTGTATGCACAATATTGAAGTTTCTTGCTTTTTTATCCAGCATGCCACTCTATTATTTTCGACTGGAACAATTAGTCCATTAACATTTACATTAATTTATGATAGGTTTGATTTTATTGCCATTTTCACCTTATTTTTCAGTTGATTTAGTATTTCCTCTTTTTTCCTTTCATCTTCATTTTATGGTCTGGTAATTTTCCTTTGTATTAACATGAATTTTATTTAGCTTTACTGACTCCCTGAAAAGGATTGTCTTCTTGTTACCTCTATTTATATGTCTTTTAGACCATTATTATAACAGCTTTTATTAAACTGATAGTAACTTGATCTCAAACCATCCTACCGAGAAAAAAAAAATTTAAAATGAAAGACCAAAAAAAATAAATTCTCTGTTTTCCTGCCTCCCTCTCCCATTCTCAATGATTTGTTTGTCTTGTTTTAAAATTTTGTGTTTATTTTATTTGTAATTTATGACTTATCACCTTTCTAGCAGTAAGTTTCACATTTCTGTATCTTCCTGCTTCTTTTCTTTTTAGAGAAGAATTTTCAATATTTCTTTTAGCATGGGTCTAGTGTTGTAAACTCTTGTAGCTTTTTCTTCTCTGCGAAATAATTTATGTCTCCTTCTACCATAAGGATAGCCTTGCTGGTCAAAGTATATAATTTTTTTCATTCAGGACTTTGAATATATCTTGCCACTCCCTTGTGACCTGTAGTATTTGTGTATTGAAATCAGTTGGGAGCCTTATGGGGATTCCCTTGTAACTCACTGTTTGCCCTGCTCTTATTGCCTTAAGGATTATTTCTTTATCCCTGACTCTGGCCATCTTAATTATATGTCTTTGTGTCGGTGTATTTGGGTTCTTCTTGTTTGGGACACTCTGAGCTTTCTGTACTTGGATATCTGATTCCTTCTTTAAGTGTGGGAAGTTCTCAGTCATGATTTCTTCAAACAACTTTGCAATCCCCTTTGATCTTTCCTCCCATTCTGGGACTTCTATCATGCCAAGATTGGCATGCTTTCTATTCTGCCATAGGTCCCTTATGCTTTTTTCATTTGTTTCTCATTGTTTCTCTTATAGCTCTTCTGATTGGAAGCTTTCTATTGTCTTGCCTTCAAAGTCAGTAATTCGTTCCTCTCTGTTATCTAGTCAGCTTTGCGATGCCTTTAGATCATTCCTCATTTCAGTTAATGGGTTTACCTATTCTACTTGGCTCTTCTTTATAGCTTCCATTTCATTTTTGACATATTTTATATCTCTAAACCCTCTCTCTTTTATTTGCTTCAGTATTTTGATCACTCCTTTTTTGAAATCTTGATCTACTAAGATATCTTTGTCTATTTCACTGATCGTCCTTTCAGAGTATTTCTCCTGTTATTTTAATTGGGAATGGTTTCTCTGATCTTTCTTCTTGCTCCTACCTCTCTGGCACTGTGGTTTCTGGTGTATCATTTATCTACTGTTGCCCTAAAGGGGTTTATCTACCTTATGCTTATGTAGTAATACAACTTACAAAACAGAATAGAGAGAGAGAGATATAAAGAATTTTAAAGAAGGGAGAAATAAAGCTTTGAAGACATTGTAAAATGAATAATAGAAAAGCAGGTTGAAGCAGAGTTTTGAAAAATAATAATAATAAAATTATTTTTAAAAATTTCAAAGGGATGAAAATGGGGGTAAATATAATTGCATAAGAAGTAGAAGTTAGGAGGGTAATAGAGAATGGAACCGGTTAAAACAGATTAAAACGAGGAGGTGGTCAGTGTCCTCCTGGAGACTGTGTACTTTAAATGTGAAATCTTTCTGTATTCATCATGTTTTGGAAGCTCAGCTTGCTGTTTCCAGATGCCCTCCATTGGAGCCCTCATGTGTGCTGCTCCCAGGGCATGTCAGCAAGCAGATCGCTCCAACACCCAACACTGCTTCAGGTGCAGCTCTCTTTACCATGGGCTGGCTTGTCACTGCCCCACCCGATGCTAAAGTCAGATGTTGCAGAATGACCAGGCAGGATTGGGCATCATGCCCTCTCCCAGCACCATGGTCAGGGGCTGCATTCCAGCCCAAAACATGGGGTGCCACCCGCCCTCTATGTGTGCCGGTCACTCTGCTGCTCTGTGCCCCTGTATGCTCTGCCGCGGGCTTGCACATTGGAAGTGGGCTCGGGGAAGACTGTGGAACTCCCCTGTCCATGGTCTGGGCCAAAATCCAGCTCCTTGTTGTCTTGGCGGACAAGTTCCCTGAGGAACCATTACAGTATTATCCTATGTGCCTCAGGCTGTAGTCAGGTCTCTATCTGGCCCTTGAGGCTGCTAAGTCCTTAGGTGTAGATGCAGTTTTGCCCCCACTGCCACCTGGGTGCAAAGCACCAGAAGCTATGGTGGCTGGGTCTGAGCCCCAGCTCTCTTCACCTACAAACTTTTGAGGAATTTCAGAGATGGGGAATGCACCCTTCCCCCAACTGTGCACATCTGCACTGTTGTTTTATGAAGAGACCAGGTTGTTCTGCCCTGTGCACCCACTGCCATGGCACAAAATGCTCTCCATTCACCTGTGCTGCCACAGTGCAACCATCCACATCAACCACCCAGCTCGGGCAGCATGGCCCTGTCTCCAGCTTCAAACTGCATCATTTGCTGGGTCTCACAGGGATCCTCTGTACCTGTTTATCTTAGTTCTGTCAGTCAACTTATACATTGTACAGGTCCAAGCCTTGGAGGCGCCCCCTCTGTCATGCCGATCTCTCAGTTGGAGAGGGGAGACACAGTGAATGAGTACCTGTACTAATTTGCTGCTCCCTACCCGTGGTACCTGTCCCACTCTGTTTTGCCTTTTCTTCTTTCTTTCTTCCTTTTCTCCTACCAGATTTTTTGCATCTTTATCTATTGAAGAGGACAATGTTCTGTCACAGTTCTGCAGGTTCTCTGGTTAGCTGAGTGGGTCTGTGGATGTGAGTCTTGGTGCATTTGTGGGAAAGGGTGTGCTACGAGCATTCTTCTGCTCCACCATCTTTGCCTCCACCCCAAAAAGTCTCACTTTATTGTGGAAGATAAACATAGTCTGGAAACAAATGGAAAAGATATTCCATGGAATTGACAGGAAAGTGCAGATTGCAATGCTCAACTCATACAAAATACGTTTTAAAATAAAAGCCAAAATGAAAAAGATATGAGATTATATAAAGAAAAATACATCAAGAAAAAAATTTGGGAATTATGCTCATTAAATTATATATGGCCCAAAAGCATAGATCCTAAATATAAAAAGAAATGTTAGTAAACATGAGAGAATTAATTCATTATAAAACAATAATAGTAGATGAGTTTAACACCTCACTGTTCTGATGATCAGATCATTCAGAAAGAATATCTGTTAGAAAACAGAGGTCTTAATTGCATATTAAATCATTTGAACCTGAGATATTGGACACTGCATTAGAAAAGCAGAACATATAAACTTTTCAAGTATGCACAGGATGTTCTCTAAGGAATTAATCAAATATTATCACATGATATAAGCCTCAGGAATTTTAAGCAAATATAGATTATAACAAGTATTTTTCCATACACAAAAGTATGAAGCTTTGCCTCAACTCTAGAAAGAAGAATAGGAAAACACAAACATGAGGTAAAACCACATCTTTTAAAAAAATACAATAAAACAAGTTCAATGATGAAATCAAAGGAGTAATAAATTCATACCTGGAGACAAATTACAATGAAAACACAGCTTCATAAAACGTATGGGATGCAACAAAGACAAATCTACGAGGTAAACTGAGAACAAATGAAGCCTTTTACAAGGAACAAGAAAGACCCCATACAAAAGTCCAAGCATACCACCCAAAATCACAAGAAAGAAGAACAAACAAAACCCAAATGCAGTAGAACGAGAAATCTTTAATGATTAGGTTGAAAATAAATAAAAAATTGAAAAATAAATTACAAATCATAAAATCAACAGCTTTAATTTTTCTTAAAATATTAACATACAGGAAAGCATTTAGCCAGGCTTATCAAGAAATACAGTGACTGCACACAAACAAAAAGAGAAATTAAACAGTAGAGAGAATATCTGATATTATAGAAATACAAAAAAGATTATGAAAGCACTATAAGCTGTTACGTGACAACCAACAGGATGACCTAAAAGAAATGGACAAATTTCTAAAAACGTACAGCCTGCCAAGACTGAATAAAGTGAAAACTGAGAACTTGAATAGAGCAATCAGTATAAGTTAACTAAATTTTATAATTTTAAAAACACCCTTTAAACAAAATGCCTGGATTGCTTCACTAAAACCCGTTTCCCCCTAACTAGTTTAACAAATGAAGGAGGAAGGACAAGTCCCAAAGTTATTCCATGAGGCCACCATTACCCTTATAACAAAACCAGTCAAAGACAATCCCCCCCCAAAAAAAATGAAAATGAAAATCCAATACCCTTGATGAATAGAGATTCAAAAATCCTCGAAAAACTTCAACAAATTTATCCAGCAATACATAGAAAGGATTATACATGATGATTAGTTGGATTCCTTCCAGATTCACAAGGACGGTTCAACATACACAAGTCAAGCAGCATGACACATATCTAATAAAAGAAGGACAAAATTCACAAAACCATGTCAATACACAAAGAAAAAGCATTTGACAAAATTCAACATACATTCATCATCAGAACTCTCATGAAAGTAGGTACAATGGGAACATTTCTCAACATACTAAAGGACATTTATAACAATTTATATTACTCAGGGGAAAGGCAGAAAGCCTTCTGGGTAAATTCGGGAACAAGACAAGGATTCCTACTCTCACCACTTCTGTTCAATTGTAATAGAAGAAAGGAAAAGGAAAAGAAAAAGGATTATAGAAACACAAAATGGAATGAAAGAGGCAAAATCATCACCAGTACTGAAGTCATAAAAATCTACACAGAGAGTCCTAAGGGCTCCACACTTACTATTATGAACAAAAAATAATTTCATCAAGGGAACAGAGTACAGGATTAATGTAAAGACGTCTCTTGCATTTGTCCACAGTAATCATGAGATACCATAAAATGGACGTTGAAAGCAATAATATTTAAAACCCCATTCCTCCGAATATCTTGGAATAAATGTAACCACATTTGTGAAAAATCTACACACTGAAAATTATAAAAAAATTGACAAAGAAATTAAAAATGATTCTAAGAAATGGAAAGATGTCTTGTGCTCTTGGATTGAAAGAGTTCATATTGTTAACATGACAGTACTACACAAAGGAACCTAAGGATATAGTGCAATTACTGTTACGAAGCTGTAGTATTTTCCACAGAACGAGAAAATAAATGACTCTAAGTTTACATGAAACCATTAAAAATTGCCAAAATGATCTTGAGAAAAAACAACAAATCTTTAGGTATAACCCTCCTGGATACCTTACTATACTAAAAACCTACAGTAATAAAAACAGTATGGCATTGTCACAGAGATATAATCAATAAAAAGAGATAGAGAGCCTAGAAAAAATTCCACACTCCTATGAGCAATGAATCAATGATTAAAGAGGCAAGAGTTCACAATGGAGAAAAGACAGTCACTTCAATGGATGGTGTTGGGAAATCTGGACATCTACATGTAAAACAGTGAAATGAAAGCTTTCCCTGAGATCCTATACAAAAATAAATTCCAAGTGTATTAAGGACCTACATGTAAGACCTGATACTATAAAAGTGCTAGAAGGGAGTATAGGTGATACACTATTAGATATACATCATAGGAATATTTTCTTATATCAGTCTCCTAAGGTAAAAGAAATAATAGCAAAAGTAAGCAAGTGTTACCTAAACAAACTTGAAAGTTTCTGCACAGCTCAGGACACTATCAAGGAAATGAAAACATTGCCTATGTAATTGGAGAACATATTTGCAAACAATGCAAGTGACCAGGGGTTAATAAATGTAGGTTAATAGATATAACATGGATTTAGGTTACACAGCTCAAGATGAAAAACAAAAACCCAATCAAAAACAAAAGAAGAGTACCTGAGTTAATATTTTTCCAAAGAAAACATTCAGATGAGTAAAAGGAAAGTGATAAAATTTCTCAATATTACTAATTATTACATAATTGCATATCAAAACAACAATGAGGTACCACTTCACACTGGTCAAACAGCTATTATCAAAGTCTACAAATAGTAAGTGTTGGAGACGATGTGGAGGTAAGAAATCTCTTGTATACTCTTGGTAGGAATGTAAATTTGTACAACTTCTAAGGAAAAAATTATTCAAATTTGTTTAAAAACTAAAAAGTTAACTACCATATGACCCAGTAATAACTCTCCTAGGAAAAATCTGGGGAAAACCCCCTAAACTGAGAAGAACCAATGTTCACAACTGCACTGTTTATAATATGAAAGACATGGAAGCAATCCAAGAGTCCACAGTAGACTATGGACTTAAGAAGATATGATGTTTCTATACATATGCGATGGAATAATTCCCAGCCATGAAAAAGTATAACACATTGCTATTTCAGCATCATGAAAGGACCTAGTAAATATTGTGCTTAGTGAATTAACTTAGACAAAGACAAAAGTATATAATTTAATTTATCTGTGGAATCTAAAGAATATCAAATATCTGTGTACATCTATCTATAGCTATTTATTGATATATGACAGATAAATAGATAGAAGTATAGATACATAGATACATGATAAATATATATATAGATAAATGATAGATAGATAGATAGATAGATAGATAGATAGATAGATAGATAGATAGATAATAGATAGATAGAGAGAGATAGAGAGATAGATAGAGACATGATGGAGAGGAAAAGAGATTAGATAGACAAGACTTAAGCAGACTCAAAGATATGGGAAAAATTTATATTTACCAAAGTGGAAGGGAAAGAGAATTTAATGGTACAACATTGACAGATACAAAGTAGTATATATTAAGTAGAGAAGCAACAAGGATAATCTGTATAGATTAGGGAATTAAACACAATAGCTTAAAATAATTTTATGTTACAATTATTGTAATAATTCGTAATGCAATATAATCTACAAAGTGGTTGGAATCACTATGCTGTACATCTGAAACTATGCAATATTATACATCTACTGTACTTCAATTAAAAATAAAACATATTATGTATAATTTAGTCCTTTCTCTGTTGATAGAATCTTCCTTAAATGTTGTTTTGTTTTACTCTTTACTTTTTATAATTTCTGTTTCAAATTATTTCTTTTAAACTTCTGAACATGATACTAGTTTGAAGCATCTATATCTATTGCCCTTGATTTCTTATTTTTCTCTCTTTAATCCATATAGTATAGTAGCATTTAATAACATAACCAAAAAAAAAGTTGCAACTTTCTCATGGACTCTTCTTAGAATTTTGTTCAATGTTTTGCATATTTCTGCCATTTTATATTTCTTAGAAGACTTCTTTTCTACACCTCTTATAAGATGTCTCGGTTTTGATTTTTCATCTAATTCAGGTTTTGTTTGTCTGTTAAAGTCTTTACTTTCACTTTATATCTGAGTGATAACTGTATAAGAATTATTGGGTGAGTGATTTCTTATTTCAGTAGTTTGAAAATACAATTTTATTTACCCTTGGCATATGTTTTCTGCTCAGAATTCTGCCGATAGACTAATGGTGGTTCCTTTGTAGATTATCATAACTTTTTTGGCTGCCTTTAAAATTTTACTCTTTCATTGACTTGCCAATTTGCATATAACGTATCCTGAAGGAGGTCCCTTTGTCTTAAATTTATTGGGTTTTTTTTGGCTCACAGACTTGTATGTCAGTTCCTTACACAGGTTCAGGAAGTTATCGACTATTACTTCTTTAAATAAACCATCAGCTGCCTTCTGTCTTCTCTCTCCAGGGTTACACTCTAATGTGCACTTCCTGAGGAAGTCTGATGTCTACTGTAGAATTTCCTCACTTTTTAATATCTTGAATCTCTGCCCTCTCCTATCATTTCTAGTTTTGTATTGGTGAGTTTGCTAATCTCTCTTCCACAAAGACAGTCTACTTCCAATGCTTTCTGTTGCATTCTTCATCTCATTTATTAAATTCTCCTGGTCCTCCAGTAATGTTTGGTTATTTTATAGTTTCAGTCTCTTAGGTAATGTATTCCTTATTATCATTTCATTTATTCCTGAGCTCACTAAACTGCTTTCTTAGTTATGTATTTTGTATTGAGTTTCTGTATGACACCTATTTGGATTCTCTATTAGTTATATAGCAATATATCATGGCTTGAAGTTTGTTTGCTGCAGGGTTGACATTGTGTGTGTGTGTGTGTGTGCAGGTGCGTGTGTGTGTGCATGTGTGTCTGTGTCTGTCTCGGTGTCTGTGTGTGTCTATCTGTGAGTTAGCGTGCCCTATAATGTTACTGTGATTGGTCATGATCTTGATAAATTATTGCTCTGATGACACTTAATAACAGATTGGGAGTTGGAGTCCTTGCTTACGTTTTCTGGTAGCTTGCAATATTGTACAATTTTTCATTTTACTTACCTGAGCTACCTCTGATAATATTTCAAAATAGCACTTTCCAGTCGCTACTGTCTGGATAAAAGATGTGCTTTCATTGTCACTTCTTAGAAATTTCCGGTAATTAATGCCGCTGTTGTCACTGGGATGGAGAACCCTTCCTTTTATCTGATATCCCTTGAGAATCAGTGTACACATTGAGGAAATTTGTAAAGACAGATGGGTATTTGGAATCATACAAGTGCCTTTGCCATGTCCAGTGTTGCAAGGTAAATTGTCTCCACCACTATGAATGGGGAGTAGGGACAGTTTCATAAATGTCTGAGTGTCTGAAGGATGGAAATTCTGTCTCCATTGTGGCTCCCTCCTAGTTACCTGTGATCATGAGTACTGGTACAGTTGGAGGCTGAAGCTGTGAACCACTGAAACTCTGTTTCTACTGCGTTCTCTGAACTTGTGGACTCAGATATCCTATTCAGGTGGCCTTGGTTGCAGACACCAAATCTGCTCTTTCCTCAGTTCAGCCTCCTTTGTGTGTTTTAGTCCACCAAACTTCACCTGTTCACATGCGTTCTGGAGTATTGTTTTGTGTTGTAGTTATTTTTGTTCAGATATGAACGTTTTAATGACTGTAGATATAAGGGGAGAGACAAAAATATTTTAAACTTATGTCACTTTTAAAAGTATATACCTTTTCAATTAAAAGCTTAAATTTTAATTAGGACATATAAGAACAATAAAGAAAATGAACAAAACACCTCCCTTAATGTCATAGTACTACAAAATATTTTGATTTTCCTGGGTTATTTTTTTCAATGTTTTTCCCACCTACATGCACATTTTACTAAAATATATCCCTATAATCTCTTTAAAATCAATTAAATTATTAAAATAATTCTCCATGCTGTAAATATAGCCCTTTCAGTTCTCTAATTTCTTTTTGTACCTTGCACATTTCTGTGTTCTCCATCCTTCTTCCCTTTCCCCACAGGAAACCACTACTTGGTACACTACACATATATATGTCATTCTTTTTCTGTTTTTTAATGATTATTTCTCTTATACTTTTGTTTTCCTCATTTAGGTGACAACATAGAGTGTTTTTCCCTGTATGACTTATTTTCCTATATGCAACACCCTCTGGGTCCAGTCACATTGTTCCAAATGGCAGAATTTTACTTTTTAATGTACAATGATGAAGTATTTATTATGTTATCAATATCTCACATCTACTTCAGTCAATCATCTGTTGATGGGCAGTTGAGTTGTGCTTCTACCCTTGGCTACTATAAATGATGATGTTAAGAACATTTGGGGTAATATATCTTTTAAGATAATCTTTTCATTTTTTCTCAGATTTATACTGAAAACAGGAGTTGCTGCAACAGATAATGCTTCTATTTCCAGTTTTCTGAGCACTGTCCACAGTTTTATAATAGTGGATGCATCTATTTACGTTTTCACCATCAGTGTACCTGAGTTCCATCTTATCGACATTCTTATTAATGTTTGTCATTTGTAGACATTTTGTTAATTGCCATTTTGGTTGCTGTAAAATTATGTTTCATTCTGGTTTGGATTTATGTTTTCCTAATGAATAGCAAAGTTGTCTTTCTTTTTATGAGCATGAAAATCATCCACATGTGTGTTTTTGAAAAGTTTCCATAAAATTGTTTAACTGTTTTTAATTTGGGGTCTTTATTTTTAAATATTGAATCTAATATGCTATATATATATTATTGATATTAACATCTTGTTGGTCCCATTGTGTGAAATTCTTCCCTCTATTCTGTCAGTTATCATATGTCTTGTTGAAGGTTCCCTTTGCTCTGCAAAAGATTTTGCACTTCACACTAATACAAGAAATAGAATCCTTGTATCACATAGTACATCTATTTTTTCCTCAGTAAATAAAAATTGTAACTATTAGTTTTTTTTTTAATTTGGAGACAGATCAAAAATAAAGATTGCTATGATTTATCTCAAAGTCAGTTCTGCTCATGTTCTTGGTCAAAAATTGTACAGTTTCAGGCTTTACATTTAGGAAATTAATCCATTTCTATCTCATTTTTTCTACTATCAAAGGAAGTGCTCTTACATCTTCCAATTACATGTACTGTCCTGTTATCTCTGAACTACTTGTTGAAGAGACTGCCTTTTTTTATTGTATACTCTTGCCTCGTTCTTTGTACACTAATTCACCATATGTTTGTGGGTTTATTTTCTGACACTTTATTTTGTTCAATTGATCTATGTGTTTCTTTAATTGCCATATTTTGATGTATTGATTACTGTAGCTTTGTAGTATGTTCTAAACTCAGGTAGGGTATTTCACAAAGCTTTGTTCATTTTTGAAAATAATTTTAGAAAATTTGTGTCTTTCAGTTGTATGTATAAATTTTATTATTTTTCTCCTTGTTTGGTGAAAAAACTTATGTATTCTGTGAGAATAGAAATTTACTTAAAGAAAAAACCTGAGAAAAATACTAAAGTGTGGAGGATAATTTATACAATATTAACAACAACTGGATTGCTGTATAAATCAAAGAAAAAATATATAAAGAAAAATGACAACAAAAACAAAATCCATGGGGTGTAACAAAAGCAGTATTAATAGGGATGCTTATAGCAAATAATCCCACTTATACAAATAAGAACCATTTCTCTCTTATAACATATTCTTACAACCAAAAGATGTCACATAATAATAAAAAAACTTGTCAGTAGAAGGAAAGACAGCTGAAAGTACAGAATATAATTAAATAAAATAAGGATTAAAAATATAAACATTTAATCAATCTAAATAATGGCTTTTGAAAGATAAATAATGTTTGTAAACTTTAACCAGACACATGAGCAAAAAAAGAGTTACAGATTAGTAAGCTCAGAAATAAATGAGAAATTACAGCTTATATCAAAGAAATACAAAGCATCGTAATTTGATACAACAAATTATATGCGAATAAAATGGAAACCCTTGAAGAAATGGACAACTTCTTAGAAAGACTTAATCTCCAGAATAGAATGATAAATAAAATATGAACAGATTATCACTAATGAAATCGAATAAATATTTAAAATAATCTCCCAAGAAACAAAATTCCAGGCCTAACATCTTCACAGGTGATTTCTGCCAAACATTTAAAGAAGAGCTATCAACTATACTTCTCAGAGAATTCCAAAAATTTCGAGAGGAAAGGAGGCTTTCTACCCCACATTTCTGTATCACATTGCTACTACAGCTGGAACAAATACCTCAAAAAATTACAGGTTACATACTACTGATAAGCATAGATGCAAAAATCACCACTAAATTGTTAGCAAATATAACAATATATTAAGAGGATTATACATTATAATTAAGTCCATTTTATTCCAGGGATGAAAAAGTGATTCAATACCCACAAATTAATCAGTATAATACACCACACAAACAACCTGAAGAATAAAAATTATATGGTCACCTCAATAGAGTCATAAAATGTTTTGACAAATTCAGTATCTATTTAAGATTATATTTCTCTTCAAAGTGGGCATGAGGAAACATACCTCAACACAGTTAAGGACTTATATGACAAGAACTCATCTAACATGACACTCACTGATTAAAAGCTGGAAGCATCTCCAGTAAGAGCAGGAAGAAGAGAAGAATGATCACTCTTACCACTTTTATTCAGTATAGTATGGAAATTCTAGCCATAGCTATCCAAAATAAAGGTAAATAAAATTTAGCTAATTAAGAAAAGGAGTAAAAGTATCTGTTTGAAAATGGCATACTGTAAACAGAAATCCTAAAAATGGTGCCACAAAACTACTAGGGCTTATCAATGTATTTGGTAAAATTTCTGAATGTAAAACTAACATACTGAAATCTTGCATTTCTACACACTACCAGCAAGCTAACAGATGGAGAAAGTGAGGGAACTGTCACATTTACAGTTGCATTACAAAAAAAATAAATCAAGAAATGTATCCAACCAAGGAGGTAAAAAACCTGTACTCAGAAAACTATAAAATATTTATAAAAGAAATTGAAGTTAATGCAAACAGATGAAAGGATATAATGTGTTCATTGATGAGGAAAAAATATTGTTTAAATGATAGTACTAGCCAACAAAATACACAAATTAAATTCAGTGCCTATCAAAATACCATGGGCATTTTCAGACACTTAAAATAAATAATTCTAAAATTTACATGTAAACCGAAAAGAGATGAAATCACTAAGAAAAAGGAAAGGAAAGAAAACAAACAAACTAAAAACACAAACAACTTTAACAAAGAACAAAGAGGATGCATCTATGTCCCTGATTTTAAACTTTAATACAAAGCTACAGTATTAAAAATAATATGGTAGTGGCACAGAAAAAAACAGAATAATGGCACACAACAGAATGCCTTAAAATGAAATGAGACAGTTATTGTCATTAAGCCCATTACAAAAAATGAATATACAGTTGGGAAAGGTAACCACCAGGCACGTGAAACCGATCAACATCACTAAGCTTCAGAAAAATGCAAGTCCAAAACGCAATGAGATTTTATGTCACTCCTGTCATAATGACTACTATGAAAAAGATAACAAACATAATTGTTGGTTAGGATGTTAGAAAAACAACCCTGATGCACTGCTGGAGTGAATGTAAATATGTGCTTCCACTGTGGAAAACAACATGGAGCTTTATCTAAAAATTAAAAATGAAATATAATCCAACATATACATATCAGGATACTTATTCCATGAAAATAAAAACACTAATTAGAAAAGATAAATTCAACCCTATATTCACCGCAGCATTATCCACAATAGACATGATATAGGAGCAAATTAATTGCTCATCAATACATGATGGATAAAGAAATTGTGTTTATATAATTTTTATATCTACCCATCTTAAGTACAGATTTATCTATATGTATATTTATACACACGCACTTTATATATATATATGAGCTATATATATATATACACACACATAAAAATAAAATGGGTTTTTACTCAGCTCTAAAAAGAATAAGTTCTTGCCTTTTGCAACAAATGGGTTGATCAAGAGGGTAATATGCTAAGTCAAATAAGTCAGGAAGTGAATGACAATGCTGAATGATTTTATTCATATTTGAATTTTAAACAAATGAACATAAAAACACAGATATGGAGTTATACATATAGAAAGAAACAGGTTGTTCACAAGAAGGAGGGAAATGGGGTGAGAAAAAGAAAAGTTGAAAAAATTAAGAGAGAAAATTTTCCAGTTGCAAATTAAATGAGTCAGGGACAAGAAATGAACTGTATGGGGAATAGCCAAAAACTATTAAATATCTTTAAATAGCAACATATCACAACTAGATATATTTGGTGATCTGTATGAAATATATTAAATACAGCAAACAGTATGTTGTGAAAGAGAAACTAACACAGTGTTATAGATTAATGTACACTTCAATAACAAACAAACATACACATAGAAAAAAATTAGATTTGTAGTGAACAGAGGCAGGGGTTGGGAAAGTAGGATTTGATTAATGAACTCAAAAGCTATAAATATCCAGCTGTAAAAGAATCGTGTTCTAGGGATACCCCATAGTAACATGAAAATTACAGTTAATACTGCTTTATGATCAATATCATTGTTGTTAAGAGAGTAGACCATAATTTTTCTCATCACAACCAAAAGACAAATTGTATTTCCTTAAAATTGCATCTAAATGAGATAAAGAATTCTCCCTAAAATTGCTATGATATTTATCTCATGACACTTGTAAATCAAATCACTATCCTGTTCACCTAAACTTACACAATGTTTTATGCCTATTATATCTCAATAAAAGTGGAAGAAAAAATGGAAAGTCAATGGTCACTTTTTCCCTTGTCATTTCTCATGATTCTTTTTGCAGCAAGTAATCTTTAGTCATGATATATTATCCTAGTTAAAGATACTAATAAATAAGTGATTCTAATAAATTATACATAAAGATACTAATAAAAATAGTGTTTTAAAATGCCTAAATCTTTCTTCATGTTAACAGCCCAATGCTTCTGTAGGCAACAAAATTTCACTTTGTGTATTCATCTGAGATTAGGGAATGGATACAAATATTAATCCTGGCTGCTTTTGCTGTGAGTGATAAAGTTCACTGTCTCAGACCAAAAGTCTCATCTCCACGAGAGCATCTGTAAAATATGAAAATGCTAGGTTGCTAAAAATCTAAGCATGTTTAAATCTCAGAACTCCTACAATTCTTAACTGTTTTGCAAAGGGAAAGCAATACTGACAAAGACTTGATTTTGGATAACAATGCGCTGTTTTCTCATGGTTGCATAAGGGAATGTGAGGATAATCCCTGAGATCAACAACAAACATTCTGGCTCAAGTGCTGGACAAAGAGCTGTAAAGGTTCTGCATTTTTAGGACTGAGGACTGCTTTCAAAATGATGACTATGCTCACTTTAATCCAGGTAGTCCAAGGAAAGAAATGTTATTGTAATTTGTAGCTTAAAAGAAATAAATCAGTGGTTCAGTCCATATAAATCAGTCAAGGGGTGTTCAAAGAAAAAATAAGTTGTGTCAACAATGAGAATTAAAAGAAAACAAAGTAGACACAAACTTAAATTAAGAAGGACACACAGTCCTGTGCTGGGCTCTGGGGACTGGTGAATATATATGCCTCTGTCCAATTCAAGGTTTCAGTGGCTTGGCCCTAGCATTAGCTTGGGATTCAATGAACAGGTAACAATTAGTATACTGGGAGAAATATAATCTACCTCTCCCTGATCGGAAGAAAATCTGGTGGCAAAATGAAACTCTTAATTCACAGAGATTCTGCCAGAAGCAGAGGAATAATTCACTGATGACTCAACTAAGATAAACTTAGTTACTGCTTAACAGTCCAACTTCACACACACACACACAGTGATAGACAGATTTGTAGTATTTAGTGGGAAGAATTCAGTGGTCAGAGCTCAGAGAATAGTTTTCACACACCAGACAACTTTTGTACATTTGCCAATACTCTAGGTTTTCCCAGGTAGAGAACTACACATGGACAAACAAACAATATTCTTCTTTAGGAATTCTAATTTTTAAAGTAAAGTGTAGCTTTTGACTTATCAGTATAGAACCTTGTTATGATGATCACAGTAAGACCCACTGTGTGATAAGAGAGCTCGAAACTAGCTGTGAACCAGCCCAACTGAAACCCAGACTGCTAATGTAAGCAAAAAATAGTCACCATCATAGTTGAGCTGACAAACATAAAAGCTTGATGTTTCTGTTTTAGGAACAACCACTGCTGTCCAGACACAGATCTCCTGCTGCAAGTGGGCTCCTTTCTTCTCTTGGTAAAATCATATTGGTGGGATGTTGCTAGAGCTTAACCTGACCCATTTGCCCATTCTCCAGATTATCAAAGGCTTTCTTCACAATTGGTGACACTTTTTCAGTATTCAGTGTTGCCATTCCAGTCTTATCAGCTGACACTGGCTGCATGGTTGTGAGCAGAAGCCTTAGGCTCCCTGACCTTGCCTACAATTTTCCAGCATTTCAGGGCAATTCACATTCTGAAAATGTTCACCATTTATTTTAAATTAATGGGAAATAGTCAAAGTCTTCCATGAAAATTTTATATTTCCTAATATCTGTATAAATTTGGTATTCTTGCAGTTGGACAAATTTTTAATACTACCACCCTCACCTCTTTTTAGTCCACACATTTTAGGTTACAATTTGGTTACTGAACACAACCACTCCAACCAAGGGACTATTACCTCTTAGATACTGCCTGTGTGAAGATTAGAAGGGGCACAATTTATGTGGGATGTATAATCCTGCATTAAATGTTTGCAATGACACTGTCTCTTCTGGATAAAGCTCTGATTCTAAGAAGTAAATTAATTAGAAGGCAGTATATTTTTTGGTATGGGGAAGAGAATCAGCTACTTATGGGTGGGCAGGTGATGAAGAGACAGGAAATAATCCAGCAAATGAGAATTGAATGCTTTAGGCCACTGGAGGCATGAATTAAGAAGAAAATAATACTTTGTCTCCTTTACCTACCTCGAATTACTGTCTTGAGTGACTAGTCCTTGGGCTATGAAAAGAGCTAGTTTGTGGTGAAGAGTAAAGACAATAATGAAATAGTTTGAAAACCATGAGAGATTTGCTGTCTCAGGAAAGTAGATTATGCTTAAAGTCAACATGTATTTTTCATTCACTAAATACTAAAATGCATCCTGTGGCATGTGCTGTGCTTACTGTGTTGGTATCCAAGTTAGACAAGGAAAGGGGGATAGACAGAAAACATCTGGAGGAGGTGGTTTCTGTGCTGAGACTGGGAAAGTCTAATTAGGTAATAGGAGAACATAAGTTCAAGGATTAGCTGGAGCAAAATTTGCGAGGTTGGAGCTTACATATATGACAAGCATTTTCCTGGATGTATCTCCAGATACAGTGAAACATAAACATATGCCAAGGTAGTCAGATGCCAGATTTATAAACGAATGACTTAACTAAGTTCAGTTTGTGTGCATAGAGTTGGAAAGGCATTAAGAGCCACCCTGAGGATGTAAGTTTGTCCTTGGTTGGAAATAAAAGCAACATAAGGTATTGACTAGAAATTATAGCATAGAATATTTAGGGCAGGAAATGAAAGCACCAATTGGAATGCTTTGAGAACAGCACAAAGAAGACCATAGATAAAATTACTTCTTAATTTCTTCCACATGCTAAATGTACCATCTGAGACTATATCATGTGACCTTCATGATTCCAGGGATGACATAATAGAGACCATGTTCCCTGGGCCGGTTCCTGCATTATCTTCTGTTCCAACCTATCCGAACTTAACACTTTTCATACTTTCCAGGATGAACCAGAAACCACTAATAACTTTCCCTCTCTCCATGTTTTAGTCTTTTTCCAAATTCTTCCATTTTCTCTTCCTGCTTACAAGAAATTATTTAAATTTACTCCCATATTGTTCCATCAAGTGATCATATCAATCAAATATCTCTTTTTCTTTAAATGATATCATAGACTCCCGTTTAACTCTTTATTTTAAAAAAAATATCGAAAATACAGGTAAACATGTATGTTTATCGTTCAAATAAGAAAATTGCATATAGTTGTCGGCATTTGCCACCATCAATATTAATCTTTGTTATCCTGCATAATATGGTAGTCCTCTGGTATATAAGTTGTGTTTAGGATTACGTTCATAAAATGAAGATGGCTGATGAGCTGGCCTTGAAAGAGAGGTAGCTGATGTATCAGCTATCAATGTCACTGGTAACCATGGTTTGCTCCCTGGTTGAAGTTGAGAAAAACGACCGTCATTGGCAGATATGTTGTGATATCTATATGGAAAATTAGAAGGCTCCACCATTAGTCAAACATGATTGCTCAGTATGGGAGACAAGGTACTGTACTGAGAAGTAGATATTGTAA
This sequence comes from Vicugna pacos, assembly GCF_048564905.1. Lineage (NCBI taxonomy): Eukaryota > Metazoa > Chordata > Mammalia > Artiodactyla > Camelidae > Vicugna > Vicugna pacos. Next base: position 158,387 of record NW_027328870.1, read on the forward strand.
ATGTAATGAAGTTCACAACACGGCCATTTGCTTCAGTGTAGCTGCTTTGAGAGTGCCTGTGGGCAGTGTTCAACTGATTTAAAAAAGCACGTTGATCCATTGCAATATTGTTCTGGTGATCTAACTGACATTGAAAATGGAGGAGAAAAATCACCTCTGATCAAGGTAGTTGTATCACCTATTATGTGGCTAGAAGAGGGCTTCCTTATTAGAGGCATGTTTAAATTTGCAGAAAGTAAAAATGCACTTTCTCCTCTAGTGTCAACCAGAAAATCAAAATTATCATTATGCACGTTACCCCCTGCTTTAACGTGCTTCGTTTTGAAATCTTCAGCCAATGAAGATACCAGAGAGACATTTTTAATCCCAATTCTTCTTTTTATTCTCACTAAAAGCTGGGGACAGCCTCGTTTAAGATTTGGATTATGGCAGAGCTGCAGCTACAACCAAAAGAGAAAGATTTTAGTAATATTTTAAACCAAAATACAAGACTAAATTAAGCCTAACCTACAAAACCTCAGATTTCACGTTTACTATGCTGAGATAATATCATCAAAATATGCACATTGCTGACTATGTTTTGAAATTCCTTATTTGGAATATGCACATTTAAATAGTATTTAAGTATTCAAATTTAAGAAGCTAGCATTTGCAGTAACGGTGAAAGCCACTTTTTAAAAGCGGCTTTAATACCTTTATTTAGATTTCTCGTAAGATTCCTAGTTGCTAGGAAAGTTTCACACAATCTTGAATACTTAAGGCTCTGTCCTCATTTTTTGAAAAAATAAAGAATTTTAGCATTTGTAGTTTTATACAGTTTTCAAACTCTAGATTTACATTTACATTACCATAGATCGATGTACAAAATAAAATTTTATATATAAGTTACCAAGTCGTAACTACAATTACTGAATACCTTGCTTAAAAGAGAGACTTCTTTTTCTTCTGCTAGAAAGTCAGCTAGACAAGCAGATCTTTAAAAATTCTGCTGCACTTTCCTAAACTTATAAATGTTAAGCTGTCTAACTAAACTTTTCATACTTCCAGTTTCAAATACTCTGAAAGGGGACTTTCTTTCCAAAACTTCCTTCTTTAAGACAACTTCATCAATCACTATGGAAGTTTCATTATCATCCCACCAGTTGGATTTAAATTGATAACTCCCAACCATTTTCCAGATTTTTCTTGGAAATGTCAGAGAACGAAAATCATTATCTTCATCTGGCTCAGAGACACAATATGTGTAACATGGACTTTTAAACAAGGATTCTTCAGACAAATTCTGAAAATCACTTACTTCAATCATAGACCTCAAGACAAGTCCCCAGAGATTGTTGGATCAAACAATACAGATCTTCCGGAGTTTCCTGAACCAGTTGGTCCATCATTATGAGACCTATCTTGAAATTCTGAAGAAATATTTGCCATCTCAAATAACTTTTTCTACAGCTACTTTTCTAATCTGAATGATTTTGAGCACTGCAGCTTCATATGCTGCTCTGGCAGGCCTGCACAGATAAACTACTAGGCCATCACAATGGTTCTCAACTTGAGTAGATGTGACATCACATAACGACTGGTCTCCTAGCAAGTCAAGTGTAACATCCAGCCAGTGTTTACTTCTCATTCATCCAGTTAAAATGAAACATATAGGATGCCTTTTTTTATAGTGTGATCTGCAATTATTACCCCAAGAAAATCTTTTTAAATAGTTAATGCTGGGGTCTATGAAATAAAACAAATCTCCATACTTTTGTACACAAATTTATACAACATTGATGAACAGAGTATAAATAATGCACAAAATATATAAAATAATTTTAAAGTTATGGAATTTTAAGTGAAATTTGTGTAAAACCTCTGCAGGAAATGTATACCTATTTCATTATAATTAGTAAGGTGAAACTTAATTTGATTTGGAAATGGAAGTAGTTATTTAACTGTTTACTTTACAAGAAGTAGCTCTTTATTCAAAACATGAGCAGAATACATATCAGTGTATTTGGTATGTTTTAGAATAAATGATAAATATTTATGAAATAAAACTAGATTAAAATAATGAATCAAATTTAAGAAATCCCAAAGGGGTAATTTTTGTATGAAAATATAATTTAGTGCTGTAAGTAAAACAAATGTAATTTAGTATTCTACTTTAAAATTACAAAAGAGAAATTATTAAGGTATTCTTATAAAAGTTTACTTTTGCCATTCTTTCACTCAGAGGTTTTTCAGTCCCTCGAAGTAATAAATTTTCTTCTCATCATTATAGTCCATGCTCTTGCGACTTCTCTTAAGTGTTCCAAAATGATGTTGATATATAAACTTATACAGAAGATCATGGGTTCAAAAATCAGTGCCTCCATTAAGGGGCAAATAAACAATCAAAAACAAAGAAATAACATTATATGTGGGATGGGGTTTAAAAGACCAAATAATGCATTTTAGGAAGCAATATGTTTCTCATCCTGAAAGAGTTGGCATTGTTAGTATAATGCAGCATTTTAAGGCAAGTGTTTTGTACACTTATTGTTAATAATAGCTAGGTTCTGTATCAGTGAACTGTAGTAAAGCCAGTTCTACCAAAATTGTATTCTTTATTTAGACATAAATTCCACTAAACATAAGCCAAATTCAAAATGAGAGATAAAATTTTTAAATAAATAAATGTTCACTCAAGATACTATGTAAATTTTTCCTTCAGTATGTGTATATTCCATTCTAAGTAAATATTAGGAAGCTGAAGTCATGGCATATTATAAGTATTATAAAGTATAGTTAAGTTGAATTTAGTCCTGATTCTTAATTTTATTTAACATATGCAAATCAATAAATGTGATACCATCCGTTAAATAAAGAATTCAAAAATAAAAATCTCAAAATATGTAGGAAAATTATTCACGGATCTGATCTTAACTTTTTTATAAAAATTTTTTCAACAAATTTGCTGTAGACAGAATATGACTAAACATAGTAAAATCCGTATATGAAAAACCAATGACTAACATCAAGTTCAATGTTAACATACAGGAAGGTTTTTCTCTGGTACAGTAATAAGAAAAAATAGCTCATACAAACAAGTCCTATATTACACTACTAGAAGTTCTAGCCAGAACAACTAGTCAAGAAAAAATATAAAAGTCATTCAACTTGTGAGCAAGCAGTAAAATTTTTATAGATGACATAATTATACATAGTTAGAAAACTGCACACACACTGCCAGTGACTGTGAGAAATAATGAACAAACTTAGTAAACTTGCTGTATACAAAATCAATATACAAATATCCATTGCATTTTTATATAGTAACAACACATTATCAGGAAGAGAAATTAGGAAATCAATTGTGTGTAAATTTATACAAAAAAGAATAAAATAGGAATACATTTGATAAGTTAAATAAAAGATCTAAACATAGATCTATAAATTACAGGTGGAAAAATATAAGTAAACATAATAAATAAAAGATATTCTGTGCTTAATGATTGTATACAATGTGAGGAAATACTCTAATCTATCTTTCAATTGTTCAGCCTCCCCAGCAATGCTTATTGAGGAGAATCTCTTTTCTTCATTTAATACTCTTGCTTCTTTTTTCATAGGTTAATTTATCATAGGTGAGAGGGATTATATCTGGTTGCTCTATTCTCTTCTATTGATTGGTGTCAGTTTTTGAGCCAGTATCATGTTGTTTAAATTACTAAAGTTTTGTAGGACTGTTTAACAACACAGAAATTTACAATATTATATTCAATACTCTTTTTCAAGATTATTTTGGCAACTAAGATCTTTGTGGTTGCATATAAATTTTGAAATTATTTCTTCTATTTAATTTAAAAATCTCATGGTTATTTTGACATGAATCACATTAAATGTAGATTCCTTTGGGTAGTATGGTTGTTTCAACCACACTGTTTCACATCATTAACATAAGAGATCTTTTCATTTCTTTGGATCAATTTTAATTTCCTTCATCTATGTTTTCTATTTTTTAAAGTATAGGTTTTCCCTGTATTTGTTAACTTCATTTGTAGGTATTCTTTACATATATATAATTATATATATTTTATTTTTAAACATGTTCCTCACACAAATACAACAGGCAGAAGGCAGTGGCAAGACATATTCAAAGTCCAGAATGAAAGAAATCTGTTATCTAAGATAAGATATCAAGCAAGGCTAAACTTTAGAATAGAAGGAGAGAAAAATAATCTCCACACAAGCAAATACTAAAAGAATTTAGCAACAGAAAAAGACATAATGAAACATCTCCTCAAAAAATAAAGAAGCAGGATGCTATAGAAAGAGAAAGGCATAATTAGAAAGGCAAAAGCTACAATGACTTACAACAGAATAATAATGATATTGTAAAACAGGACGTCAAAATTTTTAAGTTTAAATTTAAAATTTAGATAGTGAAACAGGACAATACAGATTATTTTCTTCTTATTTCTGTTCTCTGTATGATGCATTTAAATTTATATTCCTTTCAGTTATTATAAAAATATATAGTAACGGGTCAATATACATACAAAACAGGGTAACAATAAGTCAACATCTTACAATGAAGTCACAAAGCTAGAAAAAAACCAAGATAATAAAAGAAAACTTATAAAGCCACAAAAAGAAAAAGAAATGAATAAAAAGGTAATACAAAATCAACTGGAAAATTAAGTTCAAAATGGAAATAAACACTAGTTTATCAATAATTGTTACAAATGTTAATGGACTTAGTGCTTCAATCGAAAGATGTATATTGTCAGATGGGATAATATAACAAGACCCTACATTACGAAGCATACAAGAGACCCATTTTAGAAAGAGGAACACACATCAATTGAAAGTCAGAAAATGGAAAAATACATTCCATGCAAATGTACATGACAAGAAAGGAGGACTAGCAGTACTGACTTCAAACAAAATAGACTTTACAAGAAAGGCCATAGAGAAAGATAAACAAGGACATGATATAATGATTAAAGAGCAATACAAAATGATGGTTTTATACTCATTACTATATATGCACTCAATATAAGAGCACATAAGTACATAAAGTAAATACTAATAGATAAAAAGGGAGAAATTGATGGGAACACAATCACAGTAGGACACTATAACTCCCCATTACCATCACTAGACTGGTCTTTCAGACAGAAAATTAATAAGGGAACAAAGATACAAAAAGATACGATAAAATAATTGGATTTGATTGATAGTTTCAATACACTACTTATCCCCAAAACAGAATATACATTCTTTTCCAGTGCACAAGGAACATTTTCTAGGAATGTTTATGTACTAAGGCACAGAAGAAGCCTAATCAAATTTAAGAAGTTAAAAAAGATTTCAAGCATCTTTTCTGAGTATAATAACATGAAACTAGAAATGAATCACAGAAAAACAGGGAGATAAAATGACAGCATGTAAATTAATAAACATGGTACTAAAACAAGGGGGGTAGGTGATGAATTAAAAGAAGAAATTAAAAAATATCTTGAGAAATATGACACAACACTACACAAAGTATATGGAATATAGTTGAAGCAGGCTTAAGAGGGAAGTTCACAGTGACAAGGTCCGCCTCAAATTAGAAGAGCAATTTCAAATAACTAATCTAATATTCTATGTAAACTAATCATGAAGAGAAGAACAAACAAAATGAAAAGTCAGCAGAAAGCGGGAAAATAAAGAGCAAGGGAGAAAGATTTGAAATAAGATTAAAAATAGAAAAAATCAATCAAACTGTTTTTTGAAACAGTCAACAAAATTGACAAAACTCAGGACAGGCTCACCAACAAGAAAAGAGAGAGAACACAAATAACACACATAGTGAAAATGGGGAAACTACAAAGAGTACATAAAATTTGCAAAAAACCATAAGGGTATACCATGAGCAACTGCATGGAAACAAACTGGATAATCTAGAAGAAATGGAGAAGTTTCTGGAAACATTCGGCCCACCATTATTGTATCAAAAGAAATTGACCATTTGAACAGACAAATCACCAGAAATGGAATAGAATTATCAGTAAAATAAAAAAAAATCTCTGCAAACAAATATTCAGACCCAAATACCTTCACTGGGGAATTTGACCAAACATACAACGAAAAATCCATACCAATCCTCCTCAAACACTTCCAAAAGATTCATATGGAGAGAGTACTCCCAAACTCACACCATAAGGCCAACATCAAACTGAAAATAAAACCAGACAAACACACTACCTAAAAAGAAAACTATAGGCCAATATCATTGATAAACATAGATGTTAAAGTCCTTAGGAAATTATTAACAAACAGAATCCAACAGCATGTAAAAAAAAGATCATACACCATGATCAAGTTAGGTTCATCCCAGGAACACAAGGATGGTGTAACATATGCAAATCAATCAATCATTTGCGATACACCATATCAACAAAAGAGAGACAAAAAACCACATGATAATCACAGTAGATGCAGAAAAATCATTTGATAACATTTAACACCTATCTGCAAAAGAAGTTCTTATCACAGTGGGTAAAGAGGGACCATATCTCAACATAATAATAGCTATTTATGACAAATATATAGCCAGCAAAATATTCAATGGTGAAAAACAGAAACCCTTCTCACAAAAACCTGAGACAATACAAGGTTGCCCATTCTCACAATTTCAATTCAATATAGTCTTGGAAGTCCTAACCAGAACGATCAGTCAAGAAAATTTGATTTCCGATCAAATTATGCAAAACATTTCTTTTTAGGACTGAAACAAATGATCCTAAGATATACATAGAGTCATAAAAAAACCATAGTTACAAAAGCAATATTGAAGTAAAAGAAAGATGCTGGAGGAATACCCCATTAGTTCTCCATACACTATGGCAGAGCTACAATAATGAAAATGACATGACATTGGTAATAAAACAGGCATATGGACCAATGGAACAGAATAGAGATCCTAGGAATAAATCTACAGGCCTATGTTCCATTAATCTTTGACAGACTAGCTAGGAATATGACAGAGAAAAGACCATCTCTTCACCAAATGGTTTTAGGAAAACTGGATAGCAGCATCAAAGCAATGGAGTTAGAACAATCATTCACTCCGTACACAAGAATAAACTCAAAATATCTAGAAGACTTAAATATAAGTAAGACACAGTAAATCTCCTAGAAGAAAACACAGGCAAAACACTCTGAGATAAATCTCAGCAATGATCTCCTAGAACAGCCTACCCAGGGAAGGGATGTAAGAGCAAAATTAATAAATTGGATCAAATAAAACTTATAGGCTTTTGCACAGCAAAAGGAACCATAAACAAAGCAAAATGACAACCTGCAGGATTAAAGAAAATATTTAGAAGTGATGCAACTGACAAAGTCTTAATTTCCAAAATATAAAGAGTTTATACAACCTAATAATAATAAAAAAAACACCAAGAAACCCAATCTGAAAATGGGAAGAATCCCTAAACTAGCAATTCTCTAAAAGAGATGTTCAAATGCCACACAGATATATGAATAAAGAAAAAAAATGGTCATTATCATTATCAGAGGAGGGCAATTCAAAACTATAATGAAGAATTACTTCCCAGTAGTCACAGTGGTTATCATTTAAAAGTCCACAAACAATAAATGCTGGGGAAGCTGTGGAGAAAGGGAAACTTCCTACACAGTTGGTAGGAATGTAGTTTGGTGCAGTCATTTTGGAAACCAGGATGGGGATTCAGCAAAAGAATAAAAATAAACTTAACATACGATCCAGCAATCCCACTTCTGGGTATATATCAAAGGGAACCCTATTTCAAAAAGACACGTGCACCCCAATGTCCTTAGCAGTGCAGTATACAAAAGCCAAAATATGGAAGCAACATAATTGCCCAACAACAGATGACAGTATACAGAATTTATGCCATATTTGCACAATGGAATAATATTCTGCAATAAAAATGATAAAACAATGACATTTGCAGCAAAAAAGATGTCCCAAACATGTGTCATTCTAATTGAAGTTTAGCCAGAAATAGAAAGAAATATAATGCATGATATTACACATGAAGAAGCTTTAAAAAATATATGTATGGGAACACTATGATTTCATCTACAAAACTGAAACATACTCGCAGATCTTCTAAACAATTTTAGATTACTGTGGAAATGGGCTTCGAGAGGATATATTTGGGAGCTGTAGATTTATAAATGTTATCCACTGCATATAAAAAATGATGTTTTCAAAGTTTCTTTTGTATGACACAGGCCATTATGTTAAATATCGTGAAGTAACGTTTTATAGGCATAGAATTATATGTGTGTATGGGCACACTATGCTATACACCACAGATTGACACATTGTAAATGACATATTTCATTGATAAATAAATTAATAAATATGTAAATATATAAATAAATAAATAAATATATTATATTTAATAATAAAAGAAATACAAAGATTCACACTACTTAACTTTACACATCAAGAATCTAGGAGAAAACAGAAAGAATAAAGAAGAAAATTGAATCAATGAGAGTAAGGCAAATAATAAGAGAAACAATTAAAAATATAAAAAAAAACCAAAGTCTGTTTCTTTTAAACATAAAGTGGACAAACGTTTAGGTTGACTAAGAAAATAAAATCTCAAATAAAATTAGAAATAATAGAGAAGATATTACCACTGATGTAGAGATGCATAGCGTCATAAGAAATTAACACTCGCCAAAGATTTGAATGACCTAGAATAAAAGACAAATTCTCAGAAACATATGTCTTCCAATACTGATTCAATAAGAAATTAGAAAGTTAAATATAGCAAAAGTGTGTATGAGTAAATCAGTAATCCAAACCTCCCAAACCAGAAAACATTTACAAGATGACTTTGCTGGTGAAATCTGTGATACATTTGAAGACAATTTTTCACCAATTCTTCCAAAAATCTTCCAAGAATTTCAAGGGGGTGAAAGATTCCAAAGTTATTTTATGATGCCAGATTTATTTGCATAACAATGCAAGAAAGTACATTAGATGCAAAATATGGAATATTATCCCTGATGAACATATGTGCCAAAATTCTCATCAAAAGAGGAAAGTCAATTCAACAACACATTAATGTATCATGCACATACAATGAGTAAAGGGACTTATCCCTGGGTTTAAAGATACTTCAAAATATTCAGATCAATATAGGTGACATGCCACACTTACAGAATGAGAAATAAAACTCACATAATAATTTCAATAGGTGCAAAAAGAGCATTGTATATAATGCAACATCCTTTTAAAATACTCCCAACAAATTACATTAACACTGTCAGTGGCACGATATCATATACAGACAAACACTGTGTGGCCAGAAGAGGAGCAGTTCTCTTTTTATTGATTCCTAGGAAAAGGGTTTATGTAGGACATGCACAATGCCTCATATATCATCTAAGTTATAACAATGTTAATAATCTTAAGCTATTTATGTCCCCATGATCCTGCAGTAAGCACAGGATGTTAAATGATCAAGGATTGTTTTAAAGTTCATCACGGAACTTCATTAAGTAGGCCATCTCTTATCCAGCCGGCTGTGCCTGTCTTAGGTTGTCCTCCTCTGAGGATCTTACCCAGCATGGGCTATCTAGCCATCCATACTGGATACATTGTGCAGGCCACTTCTTATCCAGCCTGGATATGTGACATTCCTCACAGCTTGTTTATCAGTTCAGCCCATGGGCTTATTCTTTAGAGCCTTCAGACAGGAACCTGCAAACCCAACATCCCTTGACCGAAAAATGGATGAAGAAAATTTGATGTACATATGCAATGGAATCAATACTTTGCATTCCTATAAAAAGTGTCCATGGTGTTCCTTTTTCTCTACAATCTCACCAACATATGTTTCTTTTCTTTTTGATGAGAAATTTCTGACAATTTTGAAGTCTTGTCTCATTTTTGGTTTATGACTTTCCTAATAATTGATAACTCTGAATATATTTTCATGTGTCATTTAGGCATCTGTAAGTTTTCTACAGATAATTGATTGAGATCTATCTATTCAGTTCTTACATACTTTTTTAATTGGATTGTTTGTTCTTTTATTGGTGTTGTGGGGTAAGAGTTTGCCATATATTTGGATATTAACAATTGATTGGAAAATATCACATGCAAACATATTCTCCCAATATGTTGGTTGACTTTTCATTTTATTGATCATTTCTTATGCAGTGTAAATCTGTTTAGAGTGATACAATCATATTTTGTTAGATTTCCCTCTGCTTCCCTTGCCAGAGGAGATATATGTAGAATCAATTTCAGTCCAATGTCAGAGTGTGCTTCTTATGTTTTACCCTAGGATACTTTGTTTTCAGGTTTTATGCTTTATATGCCCTGGAGTGGGATTGCTGAGTCATATGATAGGTCTATTTTAATTATTTAAAGGAACATCCATACTGTTTCCAAAGTGCTTGCACCAATTTTCATTCCCACCAACACCGTTGGAGAGTCCCTTTTTCTCCACAACTTCCACAGTCTTTATTATTTGTAGACATTTTGATGACAGCCCTTCTGACTAGTGTGAGGTAAAACATTATTTTATTTTTGTGTTGCATTTGTATAATGATTAGCTATGTGAGCATGTTTTTATGTTTCTGATTGTCATCTGTGTGTGTTTTTTAGAGAATTCTCTTCTGCTCATTTTCTGGCTGAGTAGATTATAGATTTTTGAAATGGAGTTTTATGAACGATTTGTGTATTTTAGAAATTAGCCTCTTGTTAATTGCATTGTTTTCTAATGTTTTCTCCCATTAGGAATTTCATCTTTTCATATTGTTTATTTTGCTATGAAGAAGGTTTTAAGTTTAATTAGGACCTATTTGTTTGTTTTGCTTTTATTGTTTTCAGCATGGGAGATTGACATATGAAAAATTCGCTACAATTTATGTCTTGTTTTGCCTATGTTAGTTTCCAGGAGTTTTATTTTGTCATGTATTATATTCAGATATTTCAAGCATTTTGAGTTTATTTTTGTACAGTGTGATGGAGTGTTCTAATTTCATTGATTTACATGTAGATGCCTTGCTTTCTCGACATCACTTGCTGAAGACTGTCTTTTCAGCATTGTATATTTTTGTTTCCTTTGTCATAGTTCAGTTGACCATGGTTGTGATATTTTATTTCTACCTTGTATTCTGTTCCAGTGATATAGATGTTTGTTCGTTTTCCAGTATTGTGCTATTTTGATTACTGTTTTCGTAATATAGTCTGATATCTGGGAGGTTATTGGGTTATGGCTCCAAATTTGTTCTTTTTCCTCATTGTTCCTTTGGCAGTTCTGGTACATTTGCAGTTACATACAAATCTTAGGACTGTTTTAATTTCTGTGGAAAATATCATGTAGTTCGAACTGCATCAATTTATATCTGTGGACATCATTTTTTGTATGTATATTTTAACAATATTAATTCCTCTAAATTAAGACCTTGAGATTTCTTTCCATTTCTAGGCATCATCTTCAAATATATTTATCAGTCTCCTATAGATTTTACTATCTTGGTTTTTCCATAGGTTTTTCATTTTTGATATGATTTCATATGGATTTTTTAAAATTATGGAATATTTCTTTGTTAGGGTAAAGAAATGTGACAGTTTTTGTATATTAATCATGAATCATGCTACTTTGCTAAATGTCTTTATTAGTTTTATTTGTTTTCGTGTGGTGAATCTTTAGGGTTCTCTATATATATTATCATGTCATCTAAAATAATAACAGTTTTACTTCATTCAATCCAACTTGAATAACATATTTTTCTTGTCTGATTGCTGTTGCTAGGACTTCCCATACTGTGTTTAATAGAAATGGTGAGAGTGGGCATCCTTTTCTTATTCCTTAATTTGGCTTTCAGTTATTCACTTTTGCATATTATGTTGTCTGTGTGTCTGTTATTAATGACTCATTTACGTTGAGATATTTTTCCTGAATCCTGCTTTTGTTAGAGGTTTCTGTTGTTGTTCTTTCTGTTGTTTTTTGTTATTGCTGTTGTTGCTGCTTTTTAATGAATAAAAGTTGAAGTTTGTGAAATGCTTTTGATGGATTTATTGGGATGATCATTTCATTTTCCCTTTTTCTTTTGTTAATGTGGTGTATCGAACTGATTGATTTCATGTATGTTCCACCTCTCTTATTACCCTGCAATAAATTAAAGTTGATCATGTTGTATAATTCATTTTAATTATTGCTGGATTTAGTTTGCTAATAATATTTTTTAGAATTTTTGCATCTATGTCAATCAAAGATATTGGCTTGAAATTTTATATGCCTGTAGTTTGTTTGTTGGCTTTGCTATCAGGGTGATGAAAGTTTCATAGAAATAATTTGTGAGTTTCCCACATCTTCACTATTTTTGAATAGTGTGAAGATTATAAGTTCTGCTTTGAATTTTTGTACAGTGTTCCATGGGAGCTGTTTAAATCTGCACTAACGTTTAACGATTTTTTAAATGCAGATTGTTTCTGTCTTCTAATAAACAGTTTGTTCAAATTATTTGTTTCTCCTTATCCCTGTCTCTTTCTAGACATTTCTCTATTTCTTCTAAGTTGTCCAGTTCATTGTCATATAAGTGTTGACAAAATGATCCCCTTTTTGTATATCTGAGGGAACAATTGTTATTTCTCCATATTTATTTCTGACTTTATTTCTTTGGATCAATTCTCTTTTCTTCATGATGCATCTGGATAGAGGATTTTTGATTTTGCTTATCTTAAAAAGACAACAAAAACAAAATTTAGGTTTTACTACTCTTTTGCATAGTTGTTTATCTCTCTAATTTATATTTATACATGTAATATTTAGGTTCATGTTTTTTTCTTTTTTAACTTTTTTTATGGATTTTTAATCATTTTACAAAGGTGTCTCAAATTCCATTGTAGAGCATAAATTTTTAGTTACAATGAACTTATATACATTTCTTGTACCATTTTTTCCCCTGTGAGCTGCCTTAAGATCTTTTATATATTTCCCTGTGCTATACAGTACTGTCCTGTTTATCTATTTTAGAATTTTGAAGTCCCAGACTATCTATTCCCACACCCCACCCACTTGGCAACTAAAATTTTGTATTCTCTGCCTGCGAGTCTATTTCTGTTTTGTATTTATGAGTTTTTTGTTTGGTTTGGTTTTGTTTTTAGATACCACACATGAGCCTTCTCATATGATATTTTTCTTTCTCTTTCTGGCTTACTTCACATAGACTGATTTTCTCCAGGAGCATCCATGTTGCTGAAAATGGCATTATGTTATCAGTTTATAAGACTGACTACTATTCCATTGTATAAATATACCACCTCTTCTTTATCCAGTCAACTGTCGATGGACATTTAGGGTGTTTCCATGTCTTGGCTATTGTAAATAATGCTGGCTATGAACATTGGGGTGCAGGTATCTTCCTGAAGTCGGGTTCCTTCTGGATTTATGCCCAGGAGCGCGATTCTTGTGTTATATGGTATGACTATCCTAGGCTTTTGAGGAATCTCCATCCTGTTTTCCACAGTGGCTGCACCAAACTTCATTGCCACCAGCAATGAAGGACGGTTAACTTTACTTCACATCCTCTCCAGCATTTATCATTTGTGGATTTTTCAATGATGGCCATTCTGACTGGTGTGAGGTGATACCTCATTGTAGTTTTGATTTGCATTTCTCTGATAATAAGTGATATTGAGCATTTTCTGATGTGTCTTTTGATCATTTGTATGTCTTCCTTGGAGAATCGCTTGTTCAGGTCTTCTGCCCAATTTTGAATTGGGTTGTTTATTTTTTCTTATTCAGTTAGATGAGCTGCTTATATACTCTGGAGATCAAGTCTTTGACGGTTTCATATACAATTTTTTTCCCATTCCGTAGGTTGACTTTTTGTTTTACTTACGGTTTCTTTACTGTGCAGAAGCTTGTATGTTTCATTAGGTCTCATTTGTTTATTCTTGGTTTTATTTATTCTACGAGAAAATTTTCAAGACATGTCAGATAATATTTTGCCTAAGTTTTTCTCAAGGAGGTTTATTGTATTTTGACTTATGTTTAAGTCTTTGATCCATTCTGATTATATTTCTGTGTGTAGTGTTCTAGCTTCATTGTGAGTGTTCTAGCTCCATTGATTTACATGCTGCTGTCCAGTTCTCCAAACACCAGTTGCTGAAGAGACTATCTCTTTTCCATTGTAATTTCTTGCCTCCTTTGTCTAAGATTAATTGACCAAACGTTTTTGGGATCATTTCTAGGCTCTTTATAATGTGCCATTGGCCTATATGTATGTTTATCTACCAATACAGTGTTGTCATGTTGACTATAGCTCTATAGTATTATCTGAATCATTAGCATAAAGAAATGCCACAGATATTTGAACCTTAATCTTGTAACCTGCTACCTTGCTGAATTCTTTGATCAGCTGTAGTAATTTCATTCTGGATCTTGTATGGTTTTCTATAAATAGTAACATATTATCTGCATATAGTTAGACTTTTATCTCTTCCTTTCAAATTTTCATCCCTTTTACTTCTCTCTCTTGTTTGATTGCTGTGGCTTGGACTTCCAAGACTATCTTGAGTAGGAGTCATGATGGTGTGCATCCTTTTACTGTCCCAGATTTTAGTAGGAAGAATTTGACTCTCTCACCTTTGAGTACTATGCTGGGGGCAGGTTTGTTTGCTGAGATATATTCCTTCTATGCCCAATTTGGTCAGAATTTTTATCATACGTGGGTGTTGAATTTTTCAAATGTTTTTCCTGCATGTATTGAGATGATCATGTGGTTTTGGCCCTTCCTCTTGTTGATGTGCTGTATTACATTGATTGATTTGCATAAGTTGAACCACCCCTGTGTCCCTAGTTTGATCCCCTCTTTGTCATGATATATAATCTTTCTTCTGTGTTGTTGGATTCTATTTGCTACTCTTTTGGTGAGGATATTTGCATCTGTGTTCATCAATGTTATTGGCCTATAATCCTCTTATTTGGTAGTGTCTTTGCCTGGTTGTGGTATCAGGGTGATTGTGGCTTCATAGAATGTCTTTGGGAGTATTCCTTCATTTTCAAACTTCTGGAAGAGTTTCAGAAGGACTGGTATGTGTTTTTCTTTGTTTGTTTGGTAGAATTCCGATGTGAATCTGTCCAGTCCTGGACTGTTATTTGTAGGGAGGTTTTATGTTGCTATTTTGATTTCATTTCTAGTGCTCTATTTGTTAAAGGGGTCAGTTTCGTCTTGATTCATTCTTGGTGGACAGTATGTTTCCAGAAACTTGTCCATCTTTTCTAGGTTATACTGTTTTATTCCATATACTCTTCATAATATTCTCGTATGATATTCTGTTTTTCTATTTTTTTGTTGTAATTTCTCCATTTTCCTTTCTCATTTTGCTAATTTGTACTCTCTCTCTTTTCTTCTTTTTGAGTTTGGCCAGAGGTCTGTTGATTTAACTTACTTTTTGGAAAAACCAGCTTTTGGATTGGTTGACTTTTTTCCTATGGTCTTTTTAATATCTATTTTATTTATTTCCTCCCCATTATTGATGATTTCTTTCCTTCCACTGCCTTTTTGGTCTTGTTTTTCTACTTCATTCTGCTGGAGGGTTAAATTGTTTATTTGTGGTTGTTCTTCTTTCTTGAGGAAGGCCTGTATCAGTATTAACTCCCCTCTCAGCACTGCTTTTGCTGTGTCCCATAAATTTTGTGTGGTTTTGCTTTCATTTTCTTTTGTCTCAAGGTAATTTGTCATTTCAGCATTGATTTCTTCATTGACCCATTGGTTTTTTAATAACATAATGTTTTATCTCCATGTTTTCCTTTGTTCTCCTTTTTTCTCTGTTGTTGATTTCTAGCTTCATGGTATTGTGTTCAGTAAAGATGCTTGAGGTAATTTTTATCTTCTTAAAATTGCTGAGATTTCTTTTGTGCCCAAGTACACCATGAATCCTGGAAAATATTCCACGTGCACTTGAAAAGCATATATATATCCTGATTTGGGGGGGTTGCAATGCTTTGAAAATATCCACCAAGTGTAATATTTCTATTGTATTGTTTAATTTTTCTGTTGCCTAATTTATTTTCTATCTCGATGATTTGTTCAGTGATGTTAATGCATTGTTCAAATCTCCAAATATGAATCCCACTTTATATCTGTTAGTAATTATTTTATGTACTTAGGTGCTCCTCTATTTGGTGCATATGTATTAACGAGTGGGGGCTATTCTCATACTGTATCACTCCTTCAATCATTATAAAATGTCCTTCTTTATTTTTCTTTATGACCTTTGTTTTAAAGACTATTTTGTCTGAAATCAGTAATGCAACACCTGTTTTTTGGCTTTTCCAATTGTATGGAATACCCTTTCCATCCTTTCATTCTCAATCTATATCTGTCCTACTCTCTGAAGGAGGTCTCTTGTATGCAACATATTGAAGGTTCTTGCTTTATTATACAGCCTGCCACTCTATGACTTTCGACTGGAGCATTTAGTCCATTAACTTTTAAAATAATTGATGATAGGCTTGTGTTTACTGCCACTTTGACCTTATCTTTACAGTTGATTTGTTATTTCCTCTTTATTCCTTTCATCTTCCTTTTATGGTTTGGTCATTTTCCTTTGTATTATCATGAAATTTATTTAGTTTTAGTGACTCCCGAATAAGTTTTTGTTTTCTTGTTACCCTTTTTTAGAAGTCCATTAGACCATTAACATAACTGCTTTTATTAAATGGATAGTTAGATTATCTCAAACCTATCCTATCTGAGAACAAAAAATTTAAAATGAAAGACCAAAAAAAAAAAATTCTGTATTTCCCTGCCTCCCTCTTCCACTCTCAATGATTTGTATGACTTCTTTTAAAATTTTGTGTTTATTTTATTTGTCATTCATGAATTATGACCTTTCCAGCTGTGAGTATCACATTTCTGTTGCATCCTGCTGCTTTTCTTTTTAGAGAAGACTTTTCAATAATTATTTTAGCATGGGTCTAGTGTTGCTAAACTCTTGAAGATTTTTCTTATCTGTGAAGTCCTTTATTTCTACTTCTACCAAAAAGAATAGCATTGCTGGTGAAAGTATCCTACAGTATTTAATTTTTTCATTCAGGACTTTGAATATGTCTTGCCACTCCATTCTGGCCTGTAGTATTTGTGTAGAAAAATCAGCTAATAGTTTTATGGGGATTCCCTTATACCTCACACTTTACCATTCTCTTGTTGCCTTTTGGATCATTTCTTTATCTTTGACTCTGGCCACCTTAATTATATGTCTTAGTGCAGGTGTATTTGTGTTCTTCATGTTTGGGACACACTGGGCTTCCTGTATTTGGATATCTGATTCCTTCTTTAAGTTTTGGAAGTTCTCAGTCATGATTTCTAGAAAAACTTTGCAATCCCCTTTGATCTTTCTTCCCCTTCTTGGACTTCTATCTTGCCAAGATTGGCATGCTTTCTATTATCTCACAGGTCTCTTGAGCTTTTTTCAATTGTTTCTCATTGTTTCTCTTGTAGCTCTTCTGATTGGGTGCTTTCTATTGTCGTGTCTTCTAAGTCACTAATTCATTCCTCTGCATTATCTAGTCAGCTTTGCTACACCTTTAAATCATTCCTCATCTCAGTCAACATGTTTACCTATTCTACTCGGCACTTCATTAAATCTTCCATTTCATTTTTGACATATTTTATATCTGTAAACACTATCTCTTTTATTACCTTCAGTATTTGGTCACTCCGTTTTTGAAATCTTGATCAAGTTGGATATCGATGTCTATTTCACTGATCATTCTTTCAGGTGATTTCTCTTGTTCTTTTAATAGGGAATTGTTTCTATGCTTCTTCAAATTTCTACTACCTCTCTGGCACTGTGGTTTTTGGTGTATCAGTTATCTACTGTGGTCCTAAAGGAGTTTAACTACCTAAAGCCTATGTAGTTATACAACTTAGAAAAGAGATAAAAGAGAGAGAAAGATAAAGAATTTTAAAGAAGGGCTAAATAAAGTTTTGAAGGCATTGTAAAATGAATAATAGAAAAGGAATTTGAAGCAGAGGTTTGAAAAATAATAATAATAAATAAATTTAAAAAATTTCAAAGGGATTAAAATTGGGGTATATATAATTCAATAAGAAATAAAAATTAAGAGTGTAATAGAAAATGGAACTGGTAAAAACAGATTAATACAAGGGGGTGGTCAGTGTCCTCCTGGATACTATGTACATTTAATGTGAATTCTTTCTTTATTCATCCTGATTTGGAATCTCAGGTTGTTGTTTCCAGAGGCCCTCCATTGGAGCCCTCATCTGTTCTGCTCCCAGGGCAGGTCATCAAGCAGATCGATCCTACACCCAACACTGGGTCTGATGAAGCTCTCTTTACTCTGGGCTGGCTTGTCACTGCCCTGCCCAATACTGCAGTCAGATGTTGCAGACTGACAAGGCAGGATTGGGCATCACGACCTCTCCCAGCCCAATGGTCAGGGACTGTATTCCAGCCCAAAATTTGAGGGGCCATCCTCCCCCTCAGGTTGCTGATCACTCTGCTGCTCTGTGCCACTTTATGCTCTGCCTAAGGTTTGCACACCAGAAGTGGGCTGAGGGAAGACTGAGGAACAGCCCTGTACCTGGTTTGGGCCAAAATCCAGCTCCTTGTTTGTCTTGGCAGACAAGTTCTCTGAGGAACCAGACAGTAGTATAATATGTGCCTCAGGCTGTAGACAAGTCTCGGTCTGGCCCTTGAGGCTGCTAATTCCTTAGGTGTAGATGCAGGTATTACACCCTCTGCCACATGGTTGTAAAGCACCAGAAGGTATGGTGGCTGTGTCTGAGCCCCAGCTATCTTCACCAAGAAACTTTTGTGGATTTTCAGAGATGGGGAATGCACCCTTTCATCCACAGGGCACATTTGCCCTGTTGTTTTATGGAGGGCCCACATTGTTCTGTCCTGTGCACCCACAGCCATGACACAAAGCCAACTACATTCCCCCAGGCCACCACAGTGCAGCCATTCCCATCTACCACCCAGCTCGGGCAACAAGGCCCTGCCCTCAGCTTCTGGGCTGCATCTTTGGCTGAGTGTCACAGGGATCCTCTGTGCCTGTTTTACTTAGTTCTGTCAGTCAACTTATACTATGTACATGTACAAGACTTGGAGGCTCCCCCTCTGTCCTGCCAATCACTCAGTTTGAGAGGGGAGACACAGTGAATGAGCACCAGCCCTTCTTTGCTGCTCCCTCACTTTGGGAACTGCCCCACTCTGTTTTGTCTTTTCTTCTTTCTTTCCTCCTTTCCTCCTACCAGATTTTTTGCATCTTAACTATTGAAGAGGAGAATGATCTGTCAGAGTTCTGGAGGTTCTCTGGTTAGCTGGGTGGGTCTGTGTATATGAGTCTTGGTGCATTTGATTAAAAGGGTGAGCTACGAGCATCTTTCTTCTCCACCATCTTTGCCTCCCCACCAAACAGTCTCACTTTATGGTGGAAGATAAATATAGTCTGGAAATAAATGGAAAATATATTCCATGAAAATGACAAGAGAGTGCAGATTGCAATGCTCAACTCATACAAAACACATTTTTAAATAGGGGCCAAAATGAAACAAATATGAGACTATATAAATAAAAACTGATCAATAAAAAATAGGGTGTTACACTCATTAAATTATATATGGACCCAAAACCACAGATCCAAAGTATAAAATGAAATTTTACTAGACATGAAAGATTTAATTCATTATAAAACAATAATAATAGATGAGTTTAACACCTAACTATTCTGATAGCCAGATAATCCAGAATGAATATCTGTAAGGAAACAGAGATCTTCATAGCATATAAGATCATTTGAACCTAACTGAGCTATTGGACACTGCATCAGAAAATTAGAACACATAAACATTTCAAGTGTTCACAGGATGTTATCTAAGGAATTAACCACATATTATGTCATAAAAATTGCCTCAGGAACTTTAAGCAAATTTAGATTTCAGCAAGTATTTTTCCATACACAAAAGTAAGAAACTGTGTATCAACTCTAGAAAGAAAAATAGAAAAAGCACTATCAAGAAGTCAAACCACATCCTTAAAAGAAATACAATAAAACAAGGTCAATGATGAAATCAAAGCGGTAATAAAATCATACCTGGAGACAAATTAAAATGAAAACACAGCTTCATAAAACATACGGGATGCAGCAAAGACAAATCTAAGAGGGAAGTTGAGAACAAATCAAAACTTCTACAAGGAACTAGAAAAACATCATAGAAAGGATGAAGCATACTGCCCAAAATAACAAGAAATAAGAACAAACAAAACCCAAAGGCAGTAGAATGAGAAATCTGTAATGCTTATGTTGAAAAAAATAAAATAATAGTTGAAAAATAAATTACAAATCATAAAATCAACCCATATAATTTTTTAAAAAATATTAAAAAACAGGTAAGTATTTAGCCAGGCTTATCAAGAAACAGAGAGTGGACCCAAACAAAATAAGAAATGAAAGAGTAGAAATAATATCTGATATTTCAGAAATACAAAAAAAGATTATGAAAGCACAACGAGCGGTTACTTGACAACAAACTGGACGATCTAAAAGAAATGGACAAATTTCTAGAAACGTACATCCCGCAACACTGAATAAAGAGAAAACTGAGAACATTAAAAGAGCAATCAGTATAAGTTAAATAAATTGTATAATTTTATAAACACCCCTTGAACAAAATGCCTGGATGCCTTCACTAATAATTTTTCCCCCCAAATATTTTAAGAAATGAAGGAGGAAGGAAAATTCCCAAAGTTATTCCATGAGGCCACCATTACCCTGATAACAAAATCAGTCAAAGACACTACCAAAAAAAAAATGAAAATGAAAACGCAATATCCTTGATGAATGATGATATCAATTCAAAAATCCTAGAAAAACATCAACAAATGAATCCAGCAATACCTAGAAAGGTTTATACACGATGATCAGTTGGATTCCTTCCAGAGTCTCAAGGATGGTTTAACATACACAAGTTAATCAGCATGACACTTATCTAATAAAGGAAGGACAAAACTCACAAGACCATGTCAATACACAAAGTATAAGCATTTGACAAAATTGAACATACATTCATCATCAGAATTCTCATGAAAGTAAGTAAAATGGGATCACCTCTCAACATACTAAAGGTCATTTATGACAATTTATAATACTCAGGGGAAAGGGTGAAAGAATTCTGGGTGAATATGGGAACAAGACAAGGATTCCTACTCTCACCAATTCTGTTCAATAGTAATAGAAGAAAGGAAAAGGAAAAGAAAAAGAAGAAAAAGAAATGCAAAATGGAAAGAAAGAGGCAAAATTGTCACCAGTACTGATGGCATAACAATCTTCATAGAGAGTCCTAAGGGCTCCACACTGACTATTATACACAATAAATAATTTCATCAAGGGAGCAGGGTACAAAATTAATGTAAAGAAGTCTCTTGCATTTCTACACATTAATCATGAGATACCATAAAATGGACGTTGAAAGCAATAATATTTAAAACCCCATACCCCCGAAAATCCTCGAATAAATGTAACCACATATGTGAAAGTTCTAAACACTGAAAATTATAAAACATTGACAAAGAAATTAAAAATGATTCAAAAAAATGGAAAGATGTCTTGTGCTCTTGAATTGAAAGAGTTCATATTGTTAACATGGCCGTACTACACAAAGAAACCTACATATTTAGTGCAATTCCTGTTACAAAGCTGTAGTATTTTCCACAGAATGAGAAAATAAATAACTCTAAATTTTACATGAAACCATTAAAAATTGCCAAAATGATCTTGAGAAAAAACAATAAATCTGGAGGTATAAACCTCCCAGATACCTTACTCTACTACACACCTACAGTAAAAAAAAACAGTATGGCATTGGCACAGAGATATAATCAATAAAAACAGAGAACCTAGAAATAATTCCACACAGCCATGAGCAATGAACCTATGATTAAAAAAAAGCAAGAGTACACAATGGAAAAAAGACAGTCACGGCAATGGATGGTGTTGGAAAGCTGGACATCTACATGTAAAACAGTGAAATGAGAGAATTTCCTGACATCATATACAAAAATAAACTCCAAGTTTATTAAGGACCTAAATGTAAGACCTGATAGTATAAAACTGCTAGAAGGGAATATAGGTGATAAACTTTTGTATATATATCATAGGATTATTTTCTTATATCATTCTCCTAAGGCAAAAGAAATAAAAGCAAAAATAAACAAGTGGGACGTAAATAAACTTGAAACTTTCGGTACAGCTCAGTACACAGTCAATGAAATGAAAAGATTGTGTAATTGGAGAACATATTTGCAAACAATGCAAGTGACCAGGGGTTAATAGATGTATGTTAATAGATGTAACATGGATTTAAGTTACACAACTCAAGGTGAAAAACAAAAACCCAATCAAAAACAAGAGCATAATACCTGAGTTAATTTTTTCCCAAAGAAAACATGCAGATGCGTAACAGGCAAGTGATAAAATTGCTCAACATTACTAATTATTAGGTAATTGCAAATCAAAACCACAATGTGATATCACTTCACACTGGACAAACGGCTATTATCAAAAAGTCTACAAATAGTGTTGGAGACGATGTGTAGGTAAGAAATCTCTTGTATACCTTTAGTAGAAATGTAAATTGGTACAACTTCTTTGGAAAATATTATTCAGGTTTGTTTAAAATCTAAAAATTTAACTACCATATGACCTAGTAATACCTCTCCTAGGAAAAATCTGGGGAAAAATAACTAAATTGAGAAGAACCAATGTTCATGACAGCACTGTTTATAATATGCAAGACAAGGAAGAAATCCAAGAGTCCACAGTAGACTATGGACTTAAGAAGATATGATGTTTCTATAAATATGCAATGGAATAATACTCAGCCATGAAAATGTATAACACATTGCTATTTCAGCATCCTGAATGGACTTGGTAAATAATGTGCTTAGTGATGTAACTTAGACAAAGACAAAAGTATATAATATAATTTATATGTGGAATCTAAAGAATAACAAATATCTGTGTACATCTATCTATAGCTGTCTATTGATAGATGACAGATAGATAGAAAGAAGGATAATAAATGATAGATAGGTAGATAGAGAGATAGAGAGAGAGAGAGAGATAGATAGATAGATAGATAGATAGATAGATAGATAGATAGAAGGATAATACATGATAGATTGGTAGAGAGATAGACAGATAGACAGATAGATAGATAGGTAGATAGAGACATGTTGGAGAGGTAAAGAGATTAGTTAGACAAGACTTAAGCAGACTCAAAGATACGTGAAATAATATATGTTTACCATAGTGGAAGGGAAAGAGTTTTTAATGGTTGAATATTGACAGATAGAAAGTAGTATTCATAAAGGAGAAAAGCAACAAGGAAAATCTGTATAGATTATGGAGTTATACACAATAGTTTAAAATAATTGTAGGTTAAAATTATTGTCGTAATTCATAATGCAATATAATCTACAAAATGATTAGAAAAGCTATGCTGTACATCTGAAACTACACAATATAGTACATCTACAGTACTTCAATGAAAATAAAATATCTGATGTATAATTTAGTCCTGTTTTCTGCTGATAGAATCTTCCTTTAATATTGTTTTGTTTTTACTCTTTACCTTCTATAATTACTGTTTCATATTATTTCTTTTGCTGTTGTGAACATGTTACCAGTTTGAATTATCTATATTTATTGTCCCTGATTTCCTATTTTTCTCTCTTTAAAACATATGGTACAGTAGCATTTAAAAACATACCGAAAGAAACAGATGCAAATTTCTCATGGTCTCTCCTTAGCATTTTGGTCAATGTTTTGCCCATTTTTGCCATTTTATATTTCTTGGAAGACTTCTATTCTGCACCTCTTTTAAGGTGTCTCGGTTTTGTTTTTCTCATCACATTCATGTTTGTTTGTCTGGTAAAGCCTTTATTTTCACTTTATATCTAAGTGATAACTGTGTAAGTATTATTGGGTGAGTGATATCTTATTTCAGTAGTTTGAAATGTAATTTTATTTACCCGTGGACTATGTTTTCTGCTCAGAAATCTGCTGATAACCTAATGGGGGTTCCTTTGTAGATTATCATAACTATTTTTGGCTGCCTTTAAAATATTACTCTGTCATTGACTTGCCAATTTGCATATGACATATCTTGAAGGAGGTCCCTTTGTCTTAAAGTTATTGGGTTTCGTTGGCTCACGGAATTTTATATCAGTTCCTTACACATGTTCTGGAAGTTATCAACTATTATTTCTTTAAATAAACCATCAGCTGCCTTCTAAATTTTTACTCCCTCCAGGATTCCTCTCTAATGTGCACTTCCAGAGGAAGTCTGATGGCTACTGTTGAATTTCCTCACTTTTTATTATCTTGTATCTCTGCCCTCTCCTATCATTTCTAGTTTTGTTTTGGTGAGTTTGCTTATCCCTCTTCCACAAAGACAGTCTTCATCCAATGCTTCCTGTTGCATTCTTCATCTCATTTATTAAGTTCTCCTTGCCTCCAATAATTTTTAGTAATTTTATAGTTTCAGTCTCTTTGGCACTGTATTCCTTATCATCATTTCATTTATTCCTGAGCTCACTAAACTGCTTTCATAGTTTTGTTTTTTGTATTGAGTTTCTGAATGACACCTATATGGATTCTCTATTAGTTATATGGCAATATACCATGACTTTAAGTTTGTTTGCTGCATGGTTGACATTGTGCGTGTGTTTGTGTGTGTGTGTGCGCAGGTGCGTGTGCGTGTGTGTCTGTGTCGGTGTCTGTGTCTGTGTATCTGTGTGTGCGCGTGCCCTATAAAGTTAGTGTGATTGGTAATGATCTTGATAAATTATTGCTCTGATGACACTATATAACAGATTGGTAGTTGGAGTCCTTGCTTTTATTTTCTGGTAGTTTGCAAAATTGCACAAATTTTGGTTTTACTTATCTGAGCTACCTCTGATAGTATTTCAAAATGGCACTTTCCAGTCGCTACTGTCTGGATAAAAGATGTGGTTTCATTGTCACTTCTTAGACTTCTCGGGTAGTTAATGCCACTCTTGTCACTGGGCCGGTGAACCCTTCCTTTTATCTGATATCCCATGAGACTCAGTGTACACATTGAGGAAAGGTGTAAAACAGGTGGGTATTTAGAATCAGGCAAGTGCCTTTCCTATGTCCAGTGTTGCAATGTATCTTGTCTCCACCACTGTGAATGGGGTGTAGGGACAGTTTCATTAATGTCTGAGTGTCTGAAGGATGGAATTTCTGTCTCCATTGTGGCTCCCTCCTAGTTACATGTGACCATGAGTACTGGTGTAGTTGGAGGCCGAAGCTGTGTGAACCGCTGAGACCCTGTTTCTACTAGGTTCTCTGAAATTGAGGACTCATATATCCTAGTCAGGGGGCCTTGGTTGCATACACCAGATCTGCTCTTCCCACAGTTTAGCCTCTTTTGTGTGTTTTAGTCCACCAAACTACCTATTCACATGCATTCCAGAGTATTCTTTTGTGTTGTATTTATTTTTGTTGTGATGTGTACTTTTTATTGACTGTAGATATAAGGGGAGAGACAAAAATTGTTTAAACTTATGTCACATTTAAAAGTGTATACTTTTTCAATTAAAACCTTAAATTCTACCAAGGACATTATGAAAACAGTATAGAAAGTGAATAAATCAGTTACCTTAATATCATAGTACTACAAAATATTTTGATTTCCCTGGTTTTTTTTTAACGTGTTTCCCACCTACATGCACATTTTACTGTAATATAACCCTATAATCCCTTTAAAATCAGTTAAATTATTAAAATATTTCTCTGTGCTGTAAATATAGCCCTGTTGGTTATCTAATTTATTACTAGTAGCTTGCACATATCTGTCTTCTCCATCCTTCTGCTCTGTCCCCACAGGAAACCACTACTTGGTACACTACACATATATAAGTCATCCTGTTCCTTTATTTTGATTATTTTTCTTATATCTTTTTTCCTCATTTAAGTGACAACGTAGAGTGTTTTTCTCCGTATGACTTATTTTCCTATGTGCAACACTCTCGGGGTCCAGTCACATTGTTCCAAATGGCAGAATTTTATTTTTTAATATGACAATGACTAAGAATTTATTATGTTATCTATATCTCACATCTACTTCAGCCAATAATCTGTTAATGGGCAGTTGAGTTGTGCTTCTATCCTTGGCTACTATAAATGATGATGTAAAGAACATTGGGGTAATATATACTTTAAGTAAATGTTTTCATTTTTTTCAGATTTATACCAAAAACTGGAATTGCTGCAACATATAATGCTTCTATTTCTCATTTTCTGAGCATTGTCCACACGTTTATAATAGTGGATGCATCAATTTATATTTCCACCAAGAGTGTACATAGTTTACCTCTTCTCAAAATTCTTATTGAAGTTTGTCATTTGTAGACATTTTATTAATAGCCATTTTGGTTGCTGTGAGATTATATTCCATTCTGGTTTTGATTTATGTTTATTAATGAATAGCAATGTTATGTTTCTATATTTGAGCATGAAAATCATCCACAAGTCTCATTTTGAAAATTTTCCATGAAGATATTTCAATTGTTTTCAAGTTGGTGTTTTGTTTTTTTAAATATTGAGTCTATTTTGACATATATATATTATGGATATTAACATCTTGTTGGTTTCATTCTCTGAAATTTTTCCTTCTATTCTGTCTGTTATCATATCTCTTGTTGAAGATTTCTTTGCTCTGCAAAAGGTTTTGCACTTCACACTTATACAAGAATTAGAATCCCTGTAACGCATAATACAATATTTTTTCCTTAGTAACCTAAAAACTGTAATTGTTACCTTTCTTTTTTTTTTATTTGGAGACAGATCAAAAATAAGCATTGCCATGATTTATCTCAAAGTCATTTCTGCTCCTGTTCTTTGTCAGAAATTGTATAGTTTCAGGCTTTACATTTAGGAAATCAATCCATTTTTATCTTATGTTGTATACTATGGAAGGAAGTGCTCTTACATCTTCCTTTTACATGTATTGTACAGCTTTCCCAGATCTACTTATTGAAGAGAATAACTTTTTTCCATTGTATACTCTTGCATTCTTCATTGTAGACTAATTGACCATATGTGTGTGGGTTTATTTTAGGACTCTTTATTTTGTTCCATTGATCTATGTGTTTTTAAAGTGCCATATATTGATGCATTTATTACTGTAGCTTTGTAGTACATTATAAATTCAAGTAGGATAATACCCACAGCTTTGCTCATTTTAAATATAATTTTAGAAAATTTGGATCTTTCAAATTTTTGTATAAATTTTATTATTTTTTCTCCTTGTTTTGTGAAGAAACATGAATTATGTAAGAAAAGAAATTTACTAAAAGAAAAAACCTGAGAAAAATTGTAAAGTGTAGAGGATAAATCATACAATATTAACAACAACTGGATTGCTGTATAAATCAAAGAAAAAATATATAAAGAAAAATGACAATGAAAACAAAATCCATGGGGTATAAAAAAAGCAGTATTAATAGGGATGCTTATAGCAATATAATCCCAGTTATTCAAATAAGAAAAATGTCTCACTTACAACATATTCTTTAAAACAAAATTTGTAGGAAAATAATAAACAGTTTTGTTAGTAGAAGGAAAGAGAGCTGAAAGGTCAGAACATAATTTAATAAAATGAAGATTAAAGACAGAAACATTTAATCAAAATAAATAATGGCTTTTCAAAGGTAAATAATGTTGATAAACTTTAACCAGACACATGAACAAAAAAGGGAGTACAGATTAATAAGCTCAGAAATAAATGAGAAGTTACAGCTTATATCAAAGAAATACAAAGCATCATATGAAGTTACAACAAATAATATGCTAACAAAATGGAAACCCTAGAAGAAATGGACAATTTCTATGAAAGAACTAATCTCCAGAATGGAATGAGAAAGAAAATATGAACAGATTATCACTAATGAAATTGAATCAGTAATTAAACAAAATCTCCCAAGAAACAAAATTCCAGGCCTAGACAGCTTCACAGGTGATTTCTGCCAAACATTTAAAGAAGAGCTATCACCTATACTTCTCAGCATATTCCAAAATTTTCGAGAGGAATGGAGGCTTCCAACCCCAAATTTCTGTATCACACTACTACTAAAACTGGAACAAATACCTCAAAAAATTACAGGTTACATACTACTGATAAGCATAGATGCAAAAATCATCACTAAATTATCAGCAAATCAAACAATACATTAAGAGGATTATACATTATGATTAAGTCCATTTTATTCCAGGCATGCAAAATTGATTCAATGCCCACAAATTTTTCAGTATGATACACCACACTAACAACCTGAAGAATAAAATTTATATGGGCACCTCAATAGAGTCAAAAAATATATTGACAGTTTGAGTATCTATTTATGAATATATTCCTCCTCAAAGTGAGCATGAGGAAACATAACTCAACACAGTTAAGGTCTTATATCACAAGAACTCAGCTAACATGACACTCACTGATTAAAAGCTTAAAGCATCTCCAATAAGAGCAGGAAGAAGAGAAGAATGCTCACTCTTACCACTTTTATTAGTTATAGTATTGGAAATTCTAGCCATAGTTATCCAAAATAAAAGTAAGTAAAATATAGCTAATTAAGAAAAGGAGTAAAAGTATCTGCTTGCAGATGACATAATTTAAACAGAAATCCGATAAATGGTGCCACAATACTACTAGGGCTTATCAATGCATTTGGTAAAATTTCCAAATGTAAAATTAATATAGAGAAATCTTGCATTTCTACACACTAACAAGAAGCTAAATTATACAGAAAGTGAGGGAACTGTCTCATTTACAGTTGCATTACAAAAAAAATCAAAAAATATTTCCAACCAAGGAGGTAAAAGACCTGTATTCAGAAAAGTATAAAAAATTTATAACAGAAATTGAAGATAATGCAAACAGATGAAAGGATAAATTGTGTTCATAGATGAGGAAAAATATATTTTTTAAATGACAGCATAAGCCAAGAAAATGCACAAATTAAATTCAGTGCCTATCAAAATACCAAGGGCATTTTCAGACACTTACAATAAATCATTCAAAAATTTGCATGTAAAGACAAAAGAATTGAAATCACTAAAAAAAAGAAAGAAAAGAATACAAACAGACTGAAAACACAAACAACTTTGACAAAGAACAAAGAGGATATATCACTGTCCCTCATTTTAAACTATAATACAAAGCTACAGTAATAAAAAGAATACAGTAGTGACACAGAACAAGCAGAATATTAGAACACAAAGAATGCCTGAAAATGAAATCAGACACTTATGGTCATTTAGCCCATTACAAAAATGAATATACAGTGGGGGAAAGGTAACCAACAGGCACATGAAAACGATCAACATCACTGACCATCAGAAAAATGCAAGTCCAAAACACAATGAGATTTTATGTCACGCCTGACAGAATGACTATTATCAAAAAGTTAACAAACATAAGTCTTGGTGAGGATGTAAGAAAAACAACCCTGATGCACTGCTGGAGTGAATGGAAATATGTGCAGCCACTGTGGAAAACAACATGGAAATTTATTTAAAAATAAAAATGAAATATAATTCTACATTTCCATATCTGGATACTAATTCCAAGAAAATAAAGACACTAATTAGAAGAGATAAATTCAACCACATATTCACTGCAGCATTATTCACAATAGACAGGATATACAAGCAAATTAATTGCTCAAAAGATGATGGATAAAGAAGATATGTGTTTATAAAATATATATCTACCCATTTAACTACAGATTTACCTATATTTATATATATATACATACACACAGAAACTATATATATATGCAGTATATATATATATATATATGTATATGTATACACACTCACATAAAAATACAATGGGTTATTATTCAAGTCTAAATAGATCAAGTTTTTGTCTTTTGCAACAAATGGGTAGACCAAGAGTGTAATATGCTAACTGAAATAAGTCAGAAAGGGAATGACAATTGCTGAATGATTTTATTCACATTTGAAATTTTAAACAAATGAGCTTAACAACATAGAAAATGAGATATACATATAGAAAGAAACAGGTTGTTCACAAGAAGGAGGGAAATGGGGTAAGGAAAAGACAAATTTGAGGAAAATTAAGAGAGAAATTTTTCCGGTTGCAAATTAAATGAATCACGGACAAGAAATATACTCTATGGGGAATAGTCAATAACTATGAAATATCTTTAAATAGCAACATATCATAACTAGATATATTCTGGAGAACAGTTTGAAATTTATTAAAATAGTGAACAGTATGTTGTGTAGGAGAAACTAACGCAGAGTTATAGATTAAAGTACACTTCAAAAACAAACAAACATGCTTATAGTAAATGAAAATAGATTTGTAATTTACAAAGGCAGGGGTTGGAAAAGGAGGATTTGTTTAATTCACTCAAATGCTACAAACCTCCAGCCTTAAAATAATCGTGTTCTAGGGATGCCCCATATTAACTTCAAAATTACAAGTAATACTGCTTTATGTTCTATATGAATGTTGTTAAGAGATTAGACAATAAGATTTCTCATCACAACCAGATACAAATTGTATTTCTTTAAAATTTTATCTAAATGAGGTAATGAATTCTCCCTAAATTTGCTATGATATATATTACATGATAGGTGTATATCAAATCGCTATCCTGTGCACCTAAACTTACACAATGTTTTATGCCAATTATATCTCAATAAAAGCAGGAGAAATGGAAACTCAAAGGTCGTTTTTCCCATGTCATTTCTCATGATTGTATTTGCAGCAAGTAAACTTGAGTTATGATATACTTATCCTAGGTAAAGATACTAATAAATAAGTGATTCTAATAAGTTATACATAAAGATAGTAATAAAATAAGAGTTTTGCCATGCCTTAAACATTCTTCATCTTAACAGCCCACTGCTTCTGTAGGCATCAAAATTTCAATCTGTGTATTCATCTGAGATTAGGGAATGGATTCAAATTTAAAACTGGCTGCTCTTGCTGTGAGTGATAAAGTTCACTGTCTCTGACCGATGGTCTCATCTCCCCGACAGCATCTGTAAGAAATGAACATGCTAGGTTGCTAAAAATCTAAGCATGGTTAAATCTCAGAACTCCTACAATTCTTAACTGTTTTGCAATGGGAATGCAATACTGACAAACACTTGATTTTGGATAACAATGTTGTGTTTTCTCATGGCTGCATTATGGAATGTGAGGGTAATCCCTGAGATCCACAACATTCTTGCTCAGGTGCTGGGCAAAGTAGTGTAAAGCTTCTGCATTATTAGGACTGGGGACTGATTTCAAAATGATGACTATGCTCACTCTATTTCAGGTAGTCCAAGGGAAGAAAAGTTATTGCAATTTCTAGGTGAATGGGAATAATTCAGTGGTTCAGACCCTACAAATTAGTCAACGTGTGTTCCAAGCCAAAATATGTTGTGTCAACAGTGAGAATTAAAAGAGAAAAACTTAGACATAAGCTTAAATTAAAAAGGTGATACAGTCCTGTGCTGGGCTCTGGGGACTGGAGAATGTGTATGCCTCAGTCCCATTCAAGGGTTTAGAGGCATGGCCCTAACATCAGCTCGGGATTCAATGAGCAGGTAACAATTATTATACTGGGAGAAATATAATCTACCTCTCCCTGATCAGAAGAAAATCTGGTGGCTCAATGAAACTCTTAATTCAGAGAGATTCTAACAGATGCAGAGGAATAATTCACTGATGACTCAACTAAGACAAACTTAGTTACTGCTTAACAATCCATCTTCACACACACACACAGTTGTAGAGAGACTTGTAGTATTTTGTGGGAAGAATTCAGTGGGCAGAGCTCAGAGAATAGATTTCAATGCACCAGCCAACTTTTGTACTTTGGTCAAAAGTCTAGGTTTTCCCAGGTAGAAAACTACAGATGGACAAACAAAGAATATTCTTCTTTACGATTCCTAATTTTGAAAGTAAACTGTAGCTTTTGACTTACCAGTATAGAATCTTGTTAAGATGATCACGGTAAGACCCACTGTCTGATAAGCAAGCTGGAAACTAGCTGCTGAACCAGCCCATCTGAACCCCAGACTGCTAATGTAAGCAACAACATAGCCACCATCAGAGTTCAGCTGACAAACTTAAAAGCTTGATGTTTCTGTTGTAGGAAGAACCACAGCTGTCCAGACACAGTTCTCCAGCTGCAAGTGGTCTCTTTTCTTCTCTTGGTATAGGTCATTTTGGTGAGATGTTGCTAGAGTTAACCCTGGCCCATTTGCCCATTCTCCACAATATCAAAGACTTTCTTCACAACAGGTGACAAATTTTCAGGACTCAATTTTACCATTCCAGTCTTATCAGCTGACACTGGCTGCATCATTGTAAGCAGAAGCCTTAGGGTCCCTGACCTAGCCTACAATTTTCCAGCAATTCAGGGCATTTCACATTCTGAAAATGCTTCGCTTTTTATTTTAAATTAATGGGAAATAGTCAAAGACTTCCATGAATATTTTATATTTCTTAATATCTGCAGAAATTTGGTATTCTTGCACTTGGACAAATTTTTAATTCTATCACCCTCACCTCCTTCTAGTCCACACATTTTAGATTGCAATTTGATTACTGAATACCACCACCCCATCCAAGGGAATAGTACATCTTAGAAATTTCCTGTGTGAAGGTTAGAAGGGGCACAAGTTATGTGGGGTATATAAACCTACATTAAATGTTTGCAATGGCAGTGTCTCTTCTGGAAAAGCTCTGATTCTACGAAGTAAATTAATTAGAAGGCAATATAGTTATTGGTATGGGGAAGAGAATCAAATTTTTTGGGATGGGTGGGTGATGAAGAGACAGGAATATATCCCACAAATGAGAAAGGAATGATTTAGGCCTATGGAGGTATGACTTGAGAAGAAAATAATACATAGTCTTCTGTACCTACCTCCAATTACTGTCTTGAGTGACTAGTCCTTGCACTATGAAAAGAGCTAGTTTGTGGTGTAAAGACCATAACGAAATAGTTTGAAAACCAAGAGTTTTGTTGTTTCAGGAAAGTAGATATTGCTTAAAGTCAACATGTATTTTTCAATCACTAAATACTAAAATGCATACTGTGGCATGTGCTGTGCTTACTGTGGTGGTATCCAAGATAGACAAGGAAAGTGGGATAGACAGAAAACATCTGGAGGAGGTGGTTTCTGTGCTGAGAGGAGGATAGTCTAAGTAGGTAAAATGAGGACACCCAACGTCCAAGTATGAGCTGGAGTAAAACTGTTGAGGTTTGAGCTAACATGGTTGAGAAGCATTTGCCTGGATATATATCCAGATACACTGAAACATAAAGATATGTCAAGGTAGTCAGATGCCAGATTTATAAAGTAATGACTAAGCTAAGTTGAGTTAATTTTGTGTGATTAGATTTGGAAAGGCATTAAGTTTCACCCTGAGGATGTAACCTTCTTTGGCTGGAACATA
The DNA here is from genome assembly GCF_048564905.1 of Vicugna pacos. Taxonomy (NCBI): domain Eukaryota; kingdom Metazoa; phylum Chordata; class Mammalia; order Artiodactyla; family Camelidae; genus Vicugna; species Vicugna pacos. The sequence continues at coordinate 191,918 of NW_027328870.1, forward strand.
AAAGCAACATAAATTAATAACTAGAAAATATAGTGTAGACTCTTGAGGGCAGGAAATGAAAGCACCAATTGGAATGCTTTGAGAACAGCACAAAGAAGACCATAGATAAATTACTTCTTAAATTCTACCACATGCTGAATGTGCCATCTGAGAATACATCATGTGACCTTTTTGATTCCAGGGATGACATAATAGAGACCATGATCCCTGGGCCGGTTCCTGAATGTATCTCCTGTTCCAAACTATCCTAACTTAACACATTTAATACTTTCCAGGATGAACCAGAAACCACTTGGTACTTTTCCCTCTCTCCATGTTTTATTATTTTTCCAAATTCTTCCATTTTTTCTTTTTCCTTACATGAAAATATTTAAATTTACTCCCATACTGTTCCATCTAAGATCATATCAAACAAATATCTCTTTTTTTCTTTGAATGGCAAGTTAGTCTCCCATTTAATTCTTAATTCTTTTAAAAAATACTAAGGAAAATACAGGTACACATCTATGTTTAATGTTCAAATAAGAAAATAGCAGATAGTTGTCGACATTTGCCAACATCAGTTATAATCTTTGTTCCCTGCATAATCTGGTAGTTCTCTGGTAGATCAGTTGTTATAAGGATGACGTTCATAAACTGAAGATGGCTGATGAGTTGGCCTTGAAAGGGAAGTAGCTGATGTATCAGCTATCACTGGCACTGGAAAGCGTGGGTTGCACCCTGGTTGAAGTTTAGGAAAATGACCTTCATTTGCAGATATGTTCTGATATGTATTTGGAAAAGTAGAAGGCTCCAACATCAGTCCAAAATAATTGCTCTGTTTGGGAGATAAGATACTCTACTGAGAAGTAGAAATTCTACTTCAAATGGAGTTCACAACACGGCCATTTATTTCATTGTAACTGCTTTGAGAGTGCCCATGGACAGTGGTCAACTAATTGAAAATAGCTCGTTGATCCACTGCAATTTGTTCTGTTGGTCTGACATTGATGATGGAGGAGAAAAATCACCTCTGATCGGGGTAGTTGTATCACCAATTATGTGGCCAGTAGAGGGCTTTCTCATTAGAGGCATGTTTAAATTTGCAGAAGGTAAAAATGCACTTTCTTCAATAGTGTCAGCCACAAATTCAGAATTATTATTATCCACATTATACCCTGCTTTAAAGTGCTGCTCTTTGAAGTCTTCAGGCAATGAAGATACCAGAGAGGAATTTTTAATCCCAACTCTTCTTTTTATTCTCACTAAAACCTGGGGACAGCCTCGTTTAAAATTTGGATTATGATAAAAGTGCAGCTATAAACAAAGGAGAAACATTTTAGTAATATTTATACCAAAATACAAGACTACAATAAGCCTAACGTATAAAACCTGATTCCACGTTTACTATACAAGGATAATATCATCAAAATATGAACATTGCTAACAATATTTTGAAGTTCCTTATTTGGAAAATACACATTTAATTATTATAGTCATCAAATTTAAATGTTAGCATTTACAGTAATGGTGAATGCCACTTTTGAAAAGCAGCTTTAATACCTTTATATGAATTTCTGGAAAGATTCATAGTTGTAAGCAAAGTTTCTCATAATCTTGAATAATTAAGGCACTGTCCTCATTTTTTAGAGTAAAGTATTTTAGCCTTAATAGTTTTATACAATTTTCAAAATCTAGCTTTACATTTATATTACCATAGATTGATGTACAAAATAAAATTTTATACATAAGTTACCAATTCGTAACTAAAATTTGTGTATACCTTGCTTGAAACAGAGGCTTCTTTTTCTTCTGCTAGAAAGTCAACTAGACAAGCAGATCTTTGAAATTTCTGCCGCACTTTTCTAAACCCATAAAAGTTAATGGGTCTAAGTAAACTTTTCATACTTCCAGTTTCAAATATTCTGAAAGGGGCCTTTTTTTCCAAAACTTCCTTCTTCAAGACAACTTCATCAATCACTATGGAAGATCCATTATCACCCCACCAGATGGATTTAAATTGGTCACTCCCAGACATTTTCCAGAGCTTTCTTGGAAATGTCAGAGAACCAAAATCATTATCTTCATCTGGTTCAGAGACACAATGTGTGTAACATGGTCTTTTTATCAAGGATTCTTCAGACAAATTCTGAAAAGCATTTTCTTCAATCATAGAACTCAAGTCCAAGTCCCCAGAGAATGTTTGATCACACAATAGAGATCTACCGGAGTTTCCTGAGCCAGTTGGTCCATCTTTATGAGACATATCTTGAATTTCTGAAGAAATATGTGCCATCTCAAATAACTTTTTCTACAGCTACATTTCTAATCTGCATGATTTTGAGCACTGCAGCTTCAAATGCTGCTTTGGCAGGCCTGAACAGATAAACTGCTAGGCCTTCACAATGGTTCTCAACTTGAGAAGCTGTGACATCACAAAACGACTGGTATCCCAGCAACTCAAGTGTAACATTCAGCCAGTGTTTACTTGTCATTCATCCAGTTAAAATGAAACATATAGGATGATTTTTTTACAGTGTGATCTGCAAATATTATCCCAACATATTTTTATAAATAATTTAGTTTTGGGGTGTATGAAATAAAATCAATCTCCATACTTTTGTATTGAAATTTATGCCAGATTTGTGAACAGAGTATAAATATAGCACAAATTATATAAAATAACTTTAAAGTTTTGGAATTTAAAGTGAAATTCGTGTAAAACTTTTACAGAAAATATATATCTATTTCAATATCATTTGTAATTAAATTGAAACATAATTTGATTAGGAAATGGAAGTAGGTATTTATCTGTGTACTATATAATAAGTAGTTCAATATTCAAAACATGAGCAGATTAAATGTCAGTTTATTTGTTTTGTATATAAATAAATGGTAAATAATTATGAAATAAAATTAGATAAAAATAATGCATCAAATTTAAGAAATCCCAAAAGGCGGAATTTTTGATTTAAATTGTAATTCATTTCTATAAGTTAAACAAATGTAATTTAATATTCTACTCTAAAATTACAAAAGAGAGAAACTTATTGTATATTTACGAATGTTTATTTTTGCCATTCATTCAATCAGAGGTTTTTCAGTCCCTAGAAACAATAAATTTTCTTTCCATCTTTATAATCCATTCAATTGTGGCTTCTGTTAAGTGTTCTAAAATGATGTTTATAAGTACACTTATGCACAAGATCCTGGGTTCAATCAGCAGTGCCTCCATAAGGGGTAAACAAACAATCAAAAAACAAATAAATAACACTATATGTGATTTGGGGTGGAAAAGACCAGGTAATGCATTTTTGGAAGGAATATGTATCTCAGTCCTGAAACATTTGACATTGTTAGTAAAATATGGCATTTCAAGGCAAGTGTTTTGTTCACTAAATGTATATAATAGCTATGTTCTGTATCAGTAAACTGTAGAAAATCCAGTTCTATCAAAAGTTATATTCTTTATTTAGAAATAAATTCCTTTAAACATAAGCCAAATTAAAAATGAGGGATAAAATTTTTCAATAAATAAATGTAAACTCAATCTGTAATGTAAATTTTTCTTTCAGTATGTGAACATTCCATTCTAAATAAATATTAGCAACCTGAATTCATTACATATTATAAGTATTATAAACTATAGTTAAGAGGGATTTAGTCCTGATTCATAAATATTACTTATCTAATTCAAATCAATATATGTGATACAATCCCTGAAAAAGCAGAGAATTCAAAAACATCAATCTCAAAAAATGTAGGAAAATTTTTCACAAATCTGATCTTTACTTTTTTATAAAAATATTCTTAACAAATTCACTTTTAATACAATTTAATTAAACATAATAAAAACCATATATGAAAAACCCATGACAATCATCAAGTTCAATTTTAACATACAGGAAGGTTTCCTCTGGTCCAGTAATAAGAAAAGGTAGTTCATTCTCACAAGTACTAAATTACACTATTTGAAGACCTAGCCAGAACAACTAGTCAAGAAAAAATATACAAGGCATCCAACTTGTAAAAAAGCAGTAAAATTTTTAGAGATGACATAATTAAGCATAGATAGAAAACTCCATAGACTCCTCCAGTGACTGTTAGAAATAATGAACAAACTTAGTAAACTTGCAGAATACAAAATCAATATACAAATATCCATTGCATTTTTATATAGTAACAACAAACTATCAGCAAGAGAAATTAGGAAAACAATTGTGTGTATATTTATACCAAAAAGAATAAACTAGGAATACATTTGATAAGTGAAATAAAAGATCTAAATATAGATCTATAAATTACAGGTGCAAGAAATAAAATAAACTAATAAATAGAAAGATATTCTCTGCTTATGGATGGTATACAATGTGAGGATCTATTCTAATCTATCTTTTACATGATCAATCTCCCCTGCACTACTTATTCAGGAGAATGTCTATTCTTCATTTTATACTCTTGCTTCCTTTTTCATGGGTTAATTGATCATAGGTGTGAGGGATTATATCTGGTTGCTCTATCCTCTTCTATTGATTGGTGTCTGTTTTTGAGCCAGTTTCATGTTGTTTAAATTACTAAAGCTTTGTTGGACTGTTTAATTCAGAGAACTATACACTATTAGATTTAATACTCTTTTTCAAGGTTATATTGGCAACTAATGGTCTATGTGGTTACATATAAATTTTGAAATTAACTGTTCTATTAACTGGAAAAATCTCATGGGTACTTTGACATGAATGATGCAAAATGTAGATTGCATTGGGTAGTATGTTTGTTTCAACCACATTGTATCACATCATTAACATAAGAGGAATTTTCATTTCTTTGGGTCAGTTTTAATTTCCTTCACCAATGTTTTCTATTTTTTAACGTATAGGTTTTCTCCTTATTTGTTAACTTCATTTCTATGTATTCTATTCATATATATGTAATTATATATATTATATTTGTAAACACGTTTACTACACAAATACAACAGGCAGAAGACAGTGGTAAGACATATTTAAAGTCCTGAATGAAAGAAAGCTGTAATCTAAGATAATTTATCAAGCAAGGCTATCCTTTAGAATAGAAGGAGAGATAAATAACTTCCACTAAAGCAAGTACTAAAAGAATTTAGCAACAGAAAAAGAAATATTGAAAGATCGACTCTAAAAAAAAAATGAAGCAGGCTTCTATAGAAAGGAGAAAGGCATAATTAGAAAGGCAATAGCTACAATGTCTTACAATAGAATAAATATGATGTTGCAGAACAGGACATCAAAAATTTTAAGGATCAGAGAGTGAAACAGGACAATAAAGAGTATTTCCTTATTATTTCTGTTCTCTATAGAAGGGGTTAGAATTTGTATTCCTATCAGTTAAAATAAAAAGATAAATAAAGGGTCAATATACATACAAAACAGGATGGCCATAAGTCAAAACTTACAATGAAGTCACAAAGCCAAAAAGAAACCAAGATAATAGAAGAAAACTTATCAAGCCACAAAAAGAAAATGAAATGAACAAAAAGGAAATACCAAATCAACTGGAAAATGAAGTACAAAATGGAAATGAACACCAGTCTATCAATAATTATCACAAATGTTAATGGACTCAGTGCTTGAATCAAAAGATATATATTGTCAGATGGGATAATATAACGAGACTCTACATTATGAAGCATACAAGAGTCCCACTTTTGTAAGAGGAACAAAAATTAATTGAAAGTCAGAAGATGGAAAAGTATATTGAATGCAAATGGACATGACAAGAAAGCAGGACTAGCAGTACAGACTTCACACAAAATAGACTTTACCAAAAATGTCATAGAGAAAGATAAACAAGGACATGAAATAATGATTAAAGGAGAAATAAAAAATGAGGGTATTAAACTCATTAAGATATATGCACTCAATATAGGAGCACCTAAATACATTTAGCAAATACTAATAGATGAAAAGGGAGAAATGGATGGGAACACAATCCCATTCGGAGACTATATCTCCCCATTACCATCACTAGACTGGTCTTTCAGACAGAAATTAAATAAGGGAAAAAAGATACAAACAGATACGATAAAATAATTGGAGTTGGTTCATATTTTCAACACAGTACTCCTCCCCAAAACAGAATATACATTCTTTTCAAGTTCACATGGAATATTTTCTAGAAAAGATTATGTACTCATGCACAGAAGAATCCTCAACGAATTTAAGAAAATAAAACAAATTTGAAGCATCTTTTCTGAGTATAATACCATGAAACTAGAAATCCTTCACAGAAAAACAGTGTGAAAAAATGACAGCATGTAAATTAAACACCATGTTACTATAACAAGTAGGGGAGGTGAAGAAGTAAAAGAAGAAATTAAAAAATATCTTGAGAAATATGTCAAAATACTACACAAAGTGAATGGAATACATTTAAAGCAGGCTTAAGAGGTAAGTTTATAGTGACAACCGTCCTCAAATTAAAAGAGCAATTTCAAATAAATAATCAAATGTTCTATGTATACTAATCATGAAAAGAAGAGCAAACAAAACCAAAACTCAGCAGAGAGAAATAAGAAAGAACAATGAAGAAAGAATTGAAATACACATTAAAAAATAGAAAAAATCAATTAAAGTCTTTTTTGAAATAGTAAGCATAATTCACGAAATTCTGGACAGGCTCACCAACAAGAAAAGAGAGAGAACACAAATAACATAAGAAATGAAAATGCAGAAACTACAAAGAGTACAACAAATTTGCATAATATCATAAGTGAACAACATGAGCAACAGTATGGAAACAAAATGGATAACCAGGAATAAATGGAGAAGTTTTTGAAAACATTCAGCCCACCAATATTGCATCAAGAAGAAATTAACCATTTGAACTGTCAGATCACCAGAAATTGAATAGAATTATCCATAAAATAAAAAATCTCTGCAAGCAAAATTCAAACCAAACTAGATTCACTGGGGAATTTGACCAAACATACAGAGAAAAATACATACCAGTCCTCCTCAAACTATTCCAAAAATTGATATGGAGAGAGTACACCCAAACTCACACCATCAGGCCAACATCAACCTGATAAAAAACAGGACAAAGACACCACCTCAAGAGAAAACTACAGGCCAATAACATTGATAAACATTGATGTAAATGTCCTTAAGAAAGTATTAACAAACAGAATCCAACAGCATGTAATAAAGATTATACACCATGGTAATGTTACTTCATCCCAGGAAAACTAGGATGGTTTAATTTATGCAAATAAATCAATCAATTTTAATACACCATATCAATAACCGAGAGGACAAAAAACCACATGATCATCTCAGTAGATGCAGAAATAACATTTGAGAAAAATTAACACCTATTTGCAGTAAAAGTTCTTGTAACAGTGTGCTAGAGGGACCATATCTCAACATAATGAAAGCTATTTATGACAAACATATAGCCAGCAAAATACTCAATGGTGAAAAACTGAAACACTTCCAACAAAAACCTGAGACAAGACAAGGTTGCCCATTCTCACAATTTCAATTCAATACAGTCTTGGAATTCCTAGCCACAATGATCAGGCAAGGAAAAGAAATAAAAGGATTCAGACTGGAAAAGAAGATGTAAAATTGTCATGGTATGCAGACATGACACTATATATTGAAAACTGTAAAAGCTTCACAAAAAATTACTAAGGCTAAAAAAGGAACTGGGCAAGGTACCCAGAGTAATGTACAAAAAGGTGGTGAATGAAATATACATGGAGAACTAGAAAATATTGATTGAGGAAATCAAAAAAGATTTGAAGAATTGAAATCATACCCAATGGTCTCGTAATGGAAGAAACAAAATGGTTAAAATGGTCATATTGTCCAAGGCAATCCACAGACTTAATGTGATTTCCTATCAAATTATGCCAAACTTCTCTTTTTGGGACTGAAACAAATGATTCTAAGATTTACATAGAGTCATAAAAGATCCATAATTTCCAAAGCAATATTAATGAAAAACAAAGAGGTTGGAGGAATAAACCACCAGTTCTCCATACACTATTGCAGAGCTACAATGAACAAAATGACAAGATATTCATACAGAAAGAGGCTTATGGACCAAAAGAACAGAATAGAGGGCCTAGGAATAAATCTACAGGCCTATGTTCTATTAATTTTTGACAAAGTATCCAGGAATCTGACAGAGAAAAGACCATCTCTTCACCAAATGATGTTGGGAATCTGGATAGCAACATGCAGAGCAATGGAGTTAGAACACTCCTTCACTCCATACACAAGAATAAACTCAAAATGGCTTGAAGACTTAAATGTAAGGAAAAACACAGTAAATCACCTAGAAGAAAATATTGGCAAAACACTCTGAGATAAATCTCAGCAATGATCTCCTAGAATAGCCTACCCAGGGAAGGGATGTAAGAGCAAAATTAATAAATGTGACCTAATTAAACTTATAAGCTTTTGCACAGCAAAGGGAACCATAAACAAAGCAAAATGACAACCTGCAGGATTAAAGAAAATATGTAGAAATGTGCAACTGACAAAGGCTTAATTTCCAAATTACAAAGATTTCATACAAACTATTAATAATACTTAAAAAAAACAAGAAACCCAATTTGAAAATGGGCAGAAGCCCTAAACAAGCAATTCTCCAATAGAGACATACAAATGCCACATAGATATATAAAAAAAAATTGCTCACTACCATTATCAGAGAAGGGTAAATTAAAACTATAATAAGTATCACCTCACAACAGTCACAATGGTCATCATTCAAAATTCCACAAACATTAAATCCTGGGGTATCTGTGGAGAAAGATGACCCTCTTACACTGTTGGAAAAAATGTAGTTTGGTGCAGTCATTGTGGAAACCAGGGTGGGGTTTCCTCAAAAGAATAAAAATAGACTTAACTTACGATCCAGCAATCCCACTTCTGGGTATAAATCAAAGGGAACCCTAATTCAAAAAGACATCTATACCCCAATGTTCTTTGCAGTGCTATATACAAGAGCCACGACATGGAAGCAACCTAATTGTCCAACAACACATAACAGTATTCAGAAGTTATCCCATATTTACACAATGGAATAATATTCTGCATTAAAAAATGATAAAACAATGACATTTGCAGCAAAATGGATGTCCACAAAAAGTGTCATTCTAATTGAAGTAAGCCAGAAAAAGAAAGAAAAATAATCCA